>NC_057722.1:57566156-57591800 GCF_004010195.1 Chiloscyllium plagiosum | reverse complement strand
CACCTTAACCTCCTTCCACCTATCGCATTCCCAACACCCCTCCCCCAAGTCCCTCCTCCCTACCTTTTATCTTAGCCTGCTTGGCACACCCTCCTCATTCCTGAAGGGCTTATGCCCGAAATGTAGATTCTCTTTCTCCTTTGATGCTACCTGACCTGCTGCGCTCTTCCAGCAACACATTTTTAAGTTTGGGACATAAGGCTTCCATATCTGGCAACACAACAGCACTGAAATTTATATACCATCTTACTCATTGGTGTGATAACAGAACATCTTTTTGGTATGATGGCAGCATTCTGTTAACGGCAAACATCACTCACATTGCTACTACTTAGTCCCACAATTGAACAAGCATTAATGTGAGGTGAGATTGGTAATAGGGTGACTAACCTATGCCAAGATCTACTCTGCACTTGGTCTGGACAGTGCAAATTTCTTTAATTTTTTGATTTGATCTGTTGATGCTGTTATATTGCGCTAATAGATGACTACACTATAAACTCACTTAAGCAAAAATTTTTTGGCAACACAATTAGTGACCTCACTAAATATGTAGTAAATCTCTCTGACCCCATACTATCTGAAAGCAATGAGTTTATCCTTGTATGTGATTTCAGTTTGGTGTGCCTTGACCCCACATCAAACAGGAAGAAATATTTGCTGAGCTAGGATCTCTTAGTTCCCAGCAATTCCAACACAAACCAATGTCCACTGAAAACATAAATCCCTGAAGGCACACCTAGCTGATTGAGTGTACACATATAATGAGGTTCCCAAGTGACTGGTCTGATTTTCATGTGCAATCTTGATGTTTGGCAGCATTATGAGGCCTCAAAGTCAACACTGATGTACAAATCAGTCATCCAGACAATGACTGGAATAGTCATCCTTAACCGTGTGCCTACATCTGCAAAATGCATGCCATCTTTAAATACTGCATCCATTGGACCTGGTGCTCAGAATGACCAGACAGCCTTTCTCAAAAGCAAGTTATCAAAACACTTGCTGAACTGTGAAGAGCAATGAGTTACCTGGTGATGTTGTTATGGTAGGGTGCATCCTCACATTCACTGCGTCTGTAAACGTACAGGCTGTCCAACCCTCACAAATGTGATTTACAATTCTGCCCTATCTTATCTATGAAGCATTTCTTCACCTAAAAGTTGGGAGAATTCTTAAATTCTCAAAATCCCACCCCACTGACTTAAAAAATTCAGTTTGACATCGCTGAGTTTCTCTGCCAAGCTTATTAATGGATATGGAGCCAGGTGGAACTAGGTACAGACCATCCATGATCGTATTGAATGATAGAACACATGTGAGGGGCTGAATGGCCTCCTCTAGTTCTCCGAATAGACTCACATCATATAGATGTGAGTCTATGTGGGCGGCACGGTGGCACAGTGGTTAGCACTGCTGCCTCGCAGCGCCAGAGACCCGGGTTCAATTCCCGCCTCAGGCGAATGACTGTGGAGTTTGCACGTTCTCCCAGTGTCTGCGTGGGCTTCCTCCGGGTGCTCCGGTTTCCTCCCACAGTCCAAAGATGTGCAGGGTCAGGTGAATTGGCCATACTAAATTGCCCATAGTGTTAGGTAAGGGGTAAATGTAGGGGTATGGGTGGGTTTCGCTTCGGCGGGTCGGTGTGGACTTATTGGGCCGAAGGGCCTGTTTCCACACTGTAATCTAATCTAATGTAATCTAATCTAATCAAAAAAAAAGATAGGCTATCAGTCTTCATTTGTTCCTTGTTGATCTGATTTATTTTATAGCACTGTGCAAATGAAGAAGTGTTTGACTCTGGTTAATTCCCGTCCCTCCACTCCCTTGGTTCCTGCCCGCCATTTTCAGTGATTTTAACATCTTGCCTCTAATCAATTCTCATTTTTTCCTTTGGCAGATGCTTCTGGTTGTTTGTGCTGTGCCTCTTCTCCACAGCTGGAGCAAACTTCACTGAACTGACCGGGATGTTTGGGCAGATTCAGTCTCCCAATTACCCAGAAGGTTACCCGAGTGATTTAGACTCAACCTGGAATATCACAGTTCCTACGGGATTCCGAATCAAACTCTATTTCATGCATTTTGATCTGGAGCCTTCCTATCTTTGTGAATACGATTATGTGAAGGTGAGATGGAAACTCACTATTACCAGCCCAGTTGATATTCTGTATATTCCTGATCTCTTTGTCGATAGTTCAGTTAACAATGCAGGGTATATAAATGCCTTTGGACACAGGAAAACTTTAAGCTATCAAATGTTGATTCATAGAAACAATGCAAAGTTCAGAAACAAAAAAAATCATTCTGTCACTTTAACACAAACATGATCACTCAGTTCTTGACACAAACATATGTCCAATGGACAATCCAAAATACTTTTGAAAAGGAAGTGAAGAATAACCAAATAAGGTTAAGGATCAGATTGAAGAGGATATGGGGAACATTGTAATTAGTGGAGTGCTACAGCAATCATCGCTGGGGCCACAATTATTCACGGTCTGTATTAATGCCTTGGCTGATGGAAATGAATATATTATTGCAAAATTTGTAAATGACATAACAGTAGGTGGGAAAGCAAGTGGTGAGGATTACAAAGAGTTTGCAGAGAAATATCGCAGGTTAACTGAGTGGGCAAAAATGTGGCAGATGAAATACAATGTGGGAAGATGTGAGCTTATGCACATTGGCAGGAAGAATAATAGAGCTGAATATTACTTAAATGGAGAAAAAAAACGACTACAGAAAGCTGTATATAGCTGCAGCACAGAGATATGGGGTCCACTTGCATAAATCACACGAAGCTAACATATCAGTTGAGTAGGTAATAGGGAAGGTATTTGGAATGTTGACCTTTATTTCAAAGGATTGGAGTAAAAAATATAGGGAAGTCTTGCTAAAAGTATACACGAGGAGAAAGTGAGGACTGCGGATGCTGGAGATCAGAGCTGAAAATGTGTTGCTGGAAAAGCACAGCAGGTCAGGCAGCATCCAAGGAACAGGAGAATCGACATTTCGGGCATGAGCCCTTCTTCAGGAATGAGGAAAGTGTGTCCAGCAGGCTAAGATAAAAGGTAGGAGGAGGGACTTGGGGGAGGGGCGTTGGAAATGTGATAGGTGGAAGGAGGTCAAGGTGAGAGTGATAGGCCGGAGTGGGGGTGGGGGCAGAGAGGTCAGGAAGAAGATTGCAGGTTAGGAAGGCGGTGCTGAGTTCGAGGGATTTGACTGAGACAAGGTGGGGGGAGTGGAAATGAGGAAACTGGAGAAATCTGAGTTCATCCCTTGAGGTTGGAGGGTTCCTAGGCGGATGATGAGGCGCTCTTCCTCCAACCGTCGTGTTGCTATGGTCTGGCGATGGAGGAGTCCAAGGACCTCCCCCTCCACCAAGGACATGCAGGTCCTTGGACTCCTCCATTGTCAGACCATAGCAACACGACGGCTGGAGGAAGAGTGCCTCATCTTCCGCCTAGGAACCCTCCAATGCCCCTCCCCCAAGTCCCTCCTCCCTACCTTTTATCTTAGCCTGCTGGACACACTTTCCTCATTCCTGAAGGAGGGCTTTTGTCGATTCTCTTGTTCCTTGGATGCTGCCTGACCTGCTGTGCTTTTCCAGCAACACATTTTCAGCTGAGGTTAGAACACATCTAGGAATACTGTGGGCAGCTTTGGTCCCCCTACCCAAGAAAAGACATTGACATTACAGGCAATCCCGATAAGGTTCACTAAATTGATCCCAGCTTTGGATGGAGGAACTCAATTTACTAATGGCCTGCTTCTGTTCCTATGTCTTATGGCCTTATAGTCTTAATTATTTCTGATCTATACCCAAACTGATTCTACATATTGATATTCAGAACCCAAATCATTTGACCACAGTGCTTTATCTGCTCCTTGTTAACAGAGCTACTCTACCTCCTTTTCCTTTTCTTCTGTTCATCCAAAGTATCAAACAGACTTCAATATTTTCAGTCTTGGGCATCTTTCAACCATGTCTCTGATATTGCCAACAACATTACACTCATTTACTTTGTTTGTGCTGTCAATATTTCCTTCTTCCCAAGAATGTTGCATGCATTCAGATAAAGAGCCATTAAGTTCAATGTTTTTAATATTTTTGTCAACTTTGACCATATTTGCTGGTGCACACTGTTTGTTTGTGCTCAGTCCCTTCCTATCACACCCTAACAATCATTACCCTAGTGGTTACCCTGCACTATTGCCTTGACTATTCTCGATACTTGGCGAAAGTGAAGACTGCAGATGCTGGAGATCAGAGTCAAAATTAGAGTAGTGCTGGAAAAGCACAGCAGGTCAGGCAGCATCAGAGGAGCAGGAAAATCGATGTTTCGGGCAAAAGCCCTCCATCAGGAATGAGGAGATATTCTTGATCTTTTCCAGATGACCCTCCCCACCCCATTTAGTTTAAAGCCCTCCCTGCAACATTAGTTATATGTCTTGCAGAACTCTAGTCCTACTATAGTTCAAGTGGACCATCCTAGCAGTTTAGTTCCCACTTTCCTTGGCACTGGTGCCAGTGCCCCCAAGAATCCAACCCATTTCTCCCAAAATGTCTTTGAGTCATTTATTCAACTGTTTGATCTTGTTCCCCTTATGCCAAATTACTCCTGGTTCAGACATAATTTAAAGTTTACTCCCTTTGTGGTTCCATTGTTTAACTTAGCCCCTACTTATAACCCCTCAGCAGAACCACTTTCTTAGTTCTACCTGTGTTGTTGGTACCTACATGAAGTATGATAATTGGATCCTTCTCTTTCCACACTAATTCCTCACTCCAAGGTGTGATCAATAGAACTGGCAATGGACAGTCACCACGGACTTTGGGATTAGAGGAATGAAAGATATTGTTATTGGAACATATTAAACTCTTGAGAGGGCTTGATAGAGCATGTGCTGTGAAGATGTTTCCCTCTTGTGGGGGAGTTCAGAACTACTGGTTGCAGTTTCAGAGTACGGAGGCTTCCCATTTAAAACAGAGAGGAGGAGAAATCTCTTCTGTCAGGGCTGAATTGGTTGGGCCATGTGCAGGTGGGAATATTGGCAGCTGGATCCTTCTTTTATGGCACCATGTCATTGACAGTGAGTCATCCACCTGTACCGAGCCCACCACTGTGTGCCCACCTTCAAGCCCACCCCCAACAATTCCATTCCCAGTAAGACTATCCACAGCAAGCTCCTCCATTTGTCCACCTCAAGATTGGTCACATCCTGTGAGGTCACTCTCAAGAACCCTCCCCAAGAAGCCCATCTCTTATCGTCTCATTCCCAGTAATCGTGCCCCCAGCAAGCTCACTCCCAGTGAGTCTAACCTCCCAAGTAGTACTCCGATTAAGCTCATCGCCAAAGACCCACTCCAGCAAGCCCACTTCCCATTCCCATCCCAAGTAAGCCCATCTCCCAACATTCCCATCATCAGCGCACCCACCTCCCAGAATTTCCATTCCACGCATGTTCTATTCCCAGCATTCCCATTCTGAGCAAGTCCACTTCCCACTGTTCCCATTCTGAATGAGCCCACTCCCAGCATTCCCATCCCAAGTGAGCCCACTTCCCAGTGTTCCTATCCTAAGTGAACCCAGTGATATTTGCCTGAATATATCCTTTGGAGGGCAAGGAGGGCATGCCAAGCACAGCACCGAAAAATGAGGCTTCAAACTGTGAAGTCAACAAACAGTACTATTTGCACATTCTCCACGTGTCTGTGTGGGTTTCCTCTGGCTACTACATTTCCTCCCACAGGACAAAGATGTGCAGGTTAGATGGATTGTCTATGCTACATTGCCCAGGGATGTGCAGACTAGGTGCATTAGCCATGGAAATGCAGGCTTACAGTGGTAGGGTCGTGGGGTAGGTCTGGGTGCAGTGCTTTTTGGAGGGTTGGTCTGGACTCTGGTCTAAATGCCCTGATTCCACACTGTAGGCATTCAATGATCTCCATCAAGACAGAAACTAACCTACAGCCATGGCATTTAATGGCATTACTGTCACTTAATCCCCCACCATTAACATCCTGGAGTTTCCTTGACCAGAACTAAACTGGACATGCTATATAACACAGAAGCTATAAGAGCAAGTCAGTGGCTAGGAATCCTGCAGCGAATAACTCACCTTCTGACTCTCATAGCCTAGCCAATATCCTGTATGAAGCAATCCACTTGAAGCCACATCAACAAACATCCAGTCTCTCTACCACTGATGCTCATAAGGTGCACTGCAGAAATCCTCAAGGGTCCTTGGTATCTTCCAAACCCACAGCCTGTTCCATCTATAAGGACAAGTCAATTCCATCTTGACTTGGAATTCCTTCAGAATTGCTGGATCAAAATCCTGGAATTCCATCTCTCATTAGGGGTTTATTCAAGTCAGCCAGTTCAACAAGACTCTGCCTCACAGGCCATTTCAGTGTGACCCTGACTCCTTGGCCAATTCTGCAACACTCTCTGAATTGTCCAGAATGGAGGTTTTTATTGCTTCCTCTCCTCCCTGAGTTGCCTACGATATCAGCTGCAGCAACCAATCCTGGTGCAACACAAAGCTGCTGGTTTTGATTGGTCAGCAGCTCAAAGAGGCATAATTTACTCTCGGAAATTAATGGAAGCCTGGTTTCTTACTAATTAAAGGACTGTTGACTAAACATTTTTATTCTCTCGTGTGACATGAACATTGCTGGCTGGCTAACATTTATTGCTCATATCTAGTTGTCCTTGAGAAGATGGTGTTGAGCTGCCTGTCTAAAATGCTGCAGTCGGTGTACTGTGCCTAGGTCAATGCCTAGTAGTCAGTCTAGTTTCATTTGTTGTTACTTCATCATGGTTGAGCAGCTTGCTAGACTATTTTAGAGGGCATTTGAGAGTTATTCAAATTGCTGGGGTCTAGATGGTTTCATGATCATTAGATTCTTAATTCCAGAAATTTAAAAAAAAATGGAATTCAAATTCTACCATGACAGGATTCAAACCTGGGTTTCTGGGATGGAAGCTAAATTTCTGGATTAATAGGGTGGCATGGTGGCTCAGTGGTTAGCACTGCTGCCTCACAGCACCAGGGTCCCAGGTTCAATTCCAGCCTCAGCCAACTGGCTGTGTGGAGTTTGCACATTCTCCCTGTGTCTGCATGGGTTTCCTCCCACAGTCCAAAAATGTGCAGATCAGGAAAATTGGCCATGTTAAATTGCCCATAGTGTTAGGTGCGTTAGTAAGAGGGAAATGGGTTAGGGTGGGTTACTCTTCGGAGGGTCAGTGTGGACTGGTTGGGCTGAAGGGCCTGTTTCCACTGTAGGGAATCTAATCTAATAGTCCAATAGGCCATGGTGTCCTCTAACCTCATTCACACCCTCTCCCAGAGAATCCCATTTTTCTTACAATCTGGTCACCAAAACACTCCAGCTTTGACCTAATTAATATCTTCTACAGATCCACCACAAAATCCCTGCTCTTGAGTTTAATGTCTCCAACTAATAAAGGCAAATATCCCATAAGTTCTTAATCAATATATCCACCCATAATTTTGGCACCAATATCTGTGGACATGCACACTAAGATCCCTCTAATCCTCTGTATTTCTTTGCGTCATTGTGTGTTTCCTTGCCTTGTAAGTCTACCTAAAATGCATCACTCTCCTTTTTTAAGATTAAATTCCATTTGCTTTGTTCTGCCCGTCTATATCACCCTATTACCTAAAGCGTTCCTCTTCGCTATTTATCACATCAGTTTTTGTAACACCTGCAAACTTATTGATCAAACCTCCTACATTCATGTCGCAATTATTAATGTACACTACAAAGAATAAGGGGCCAGCAATGAGCCTTGCAGTATGTCAGCTTCCAGTCATATACATAATCTCTGTTGTTGATGCATCTGTTTCCTGCAACCAAAGCCAATTTTGGATCCAATCTACCAAATTGACCAGGATTCCAAGGCTTGTCCCATGCAAGACTTTGTCAAAAAGACAAAGTCTTGCTGCAGTACTGTCATCCACACATCTTGTCATTTCCCTTAATTACTCAATCATAATTAAAGACTTGATCTTTCTCTGACAAAGCTGACTATTCTAGAGTAGTCCTTACTTTGGAGATTAATTCCGTCTCTCGGAATGGAGCTGGGGATAGCAATCAGATCAGCCATGATCGTATTGAATGAGGGAGCAGGCTCAAGGGGCTGAATGCCTCCTCCTATTTCTAATTTTTATAATGTAGTATTCAAACACTGCCACAGCAGATACAGCATGTAACCTGTACTACTGATTTATACATCATGTGATTTCCAGCCATTCTTTGATTGCTCTTCTGAAAACGCATGATCAGGACATATTTACTGGAAAGTTCAAAATGCAAATAAATAATTAGCGACGACCAGGGGTTTGATAACAGTAAATGTTACCATCTCCAGATGCTAGTGTTGTTGCTGCCAATGTGTGTAACTGATCCTGTTCCCAAACTTGGACCAATCAGTGACAAGGCTCACATTGTAAAGCAGCTGGAATGGTGGCTGAAACTCATTGGCTGATCTGCCAGCAGCTGTTCCCAATCATGACTTGACCAAATATTTGGAGCCTGAGGGATCCCAGAACAAAACAATTTTAACAAACAGAATCAAGGCCTCATGAGCAAACAATCTGCTCCATTTCTTTGAATTGTTTGATAAAACACTTCTCCTCACCCAGACAGGGGGTGCTGCACTGTTAGAAGTTCAATACTTAAAGAGTATGACACTGTCAAAGGATCAGTACTGAGGGGACACTGTACTGTCAGAGGGTCAGTACAAAGGGAGCACTGGACTGTTGGAGGTTCAATACAAAGCCAGTACTGCATTGTTAGAGGATCAGCACAGAGGGAGAGCAACACTATTGAAGGGTCAGTAGTGAGGGATCACTGTTGACTTTGAGAGTCAGTACTGCGGGACTGTTGCATTGTCAGAGGATCAGTGCTGAAGGAGTGCTACACTGTTGGGAGGTCAATATAGATGAAGTGCTGCACTGTCAGACAATATTTATGAGGGAGTGTTGCACCGTCAGAGGATCAGTACTTAGAGAGCACTACTGTTGGTAGGTGAGTACTGAGGGAGCAGTGGTAGTCGAACACTCTATAGTCTGGGGTAGGCATTTTTGTGATCGTAAGTGAGACTCCAGGATGGTGTGTTGCCTTCCTGATGCCAGGATCAAGAATGTTTCTAAAGGGCACAGGACATTCTGAAAGGAGGGTGTCGAAGAGTGTGCGACTGCAAAAGCACAGCCAGTCAGGCAGCATCCGAGGAGCAGGAGAATCGATGTTTCGAGCATAAGCCCTTCATCATTCTTGATGAAGGGCTTATGCCTGAAATGTTAATTCTCTAGCTCCTCAGATGCTGCCTGACCTGCTGTGCTTTCCTAGCAACACATCCTCGACTCTGATCTCCAGCATCTGCAGTTCTCACTATCTGAAAGGAGCGGGTGAATAGCCAGAAATCGTGGTCCATATTGGAATTACCAACATAAACAGGAAGGACAATGAGGCCCTGCAAAAGGAATTTAGGGAGTTAAACAGCAAAATAAAAAGCAGAATCTCCAAGGATGTAATCTCAGGATTACTTCCCATGCCATTTGCCAGTGAGGCCAGATACGGGGAGATAATATAGCTGAATACATTGCCAAAGAGCTGGTGTGGGAGGGAGAGAATCAGATATCTGGATCATTGGGATCTCTTCCAGATCTGGTAAGACTTGTAGAAAAAAGACAGGTTGCATATAATATTGTACGGAGGTTTGCTAGTGCCACTTGAGAGGATTTAAACTAATGGTGGGCGGGGGGGTGGTGGTGATGGGAACCAGAGCAGTAGGTGGAGGAAAGGTGGAGGTTAATAGGATGAACAAGCAGGGCTGGTTTAATGAACAAGGCAGAACTTTAAAAAGTGTATTGAATAAGCCAGGAGGGAGAAATAATAAAACGATGCTGAAGGATAGGATAGAGTGTACAGCCAAAATTAGAGTTTGCCATACAAATGCATGGCATGTAAGGAATAAATTAAATGAACTGTAGGCACAGATTCAAATTGAAAGTGATGATATAGTAGGTATTTCAGAATCATGGCTGCGGAATGGTCAGGGCTGAGTTTACAGGAGAGATAGAGAAAACGGCAGAGGTGATGGAGAGCATTACTGATTAGAAACAGAATCATTCCTATGATGAATGAGTGGAAACATCCAGTGGAGACCTTATGTAGTTATACAAAACCCTAATTAGACACCACTTAAAATACTGAGAGCACATCTCAGGAAGGTTGTTTTGGCCTTGATGGGAGTTCAACACAGGTTTGCAAAGATGATACCTGGACCCCAGAGGTCAAGTCACATGGAGTAATTAGTCAAATTAGGCCTTTATTCTCTAGAATTTAAAAAGTTCGGGGTGATCCAATTGAGGTCTTCAGCACATTAACAGGGAAAGACAGGGTGGATACATATGATTTTTCATCTATTAATTACCACCAGTAAATCACTTGTGTTTCTGATTATTAAATTTTTACATGCACAACCAAACCACATCTCTCTATATTTTTAATATCCAGCAGTACATGTACACAACTGAACAGGCATTTTTATTGCCCATCACCAAATTACCATGGTTTTTTTTTCAAATATTAACCATCACCAATAAATCATCCATGGTTCCAATTGAATAATTTATGTTCAAAGCCTGTTAAAGGCAATGTATATCATCAAAAGGGAGGGAGAAATAGGGAGAACGGAAAGGGGGTTAAGCAAAGAGGAGAGAATTCCCTTTTTGAAAGCCATGATTAAATCTGTCTCCACAATACTCTCTGGAAGTGCAATCCAGAACCTAACCGCTATCTGTTCAGATTGTTTCTTATCAACCCTGTTCAGAAATTTAATTACATGCGTGCACAAATCAGAAATTGCTGCAAAACCTCAGCAGGTCTGGCGGCATTTGTGGAGAGAAAGCAGAGTTAACATTTCAGATCCAGTGACCCTTCTTCAATCAACTCAATCAACCCGAAACATTAACTCTGTTTTCTCTCCACAGATGCTGCTAGACCTGCTGAGTCTTTCCAGAGGGAGGGACATCACCACTGCACCAGACAAGCCCCAGTCCAACATTCATTAATTCCTCTATGCAAATTCAACAATCTCACTTCCAGCACTAATAGGTTCAATTTATCTAAAGATTTCAGTTTCCATGCATGGCTCAACAGACAAATAGAGTCTAGGGATTCAGCAACTGCAATAAATATTTTCTAATCAGAGATGTTATGATACATGCTTGAAACAGGTGAGACTGGAACTCAGGCCTTGTGACTCATTGATAGGAAACCTGTCACTATACTATCAGCATCCACTTCATCTCTTTCCACATACTTGGCCAAAACCCCAGATTGAATCAGTGACCTTTACATCTTCTTTAAATCAACTGATCCACTTCAACTCCCATCTCTCTCTAAGGGGAGCATACTGAGTGAATTCACCTGCCTTTATTTCTCCCCCTCCCCCACCCAACCCCTCAGAATTTGTTTTCCTCAGAATATAATGCAATTACCACTTGAATAACTCCACTTCTGAGTCCCACTCGGGCAATGTTAAAGCCATGCAGCTGCTCAGAGGGTCCAGGATTTTCAACATACCATTGGCGTACAGACCAATTGACATCTGGTTCCAGAAGTCACTGCTGTGATGGAACCTTGGAGATCCATGTAGCAAAAGGAAGAATTAGAGGCAACATGGCCATTGCATAGTACATTGTAGATGCTCACCAGTTACTACATAAAAATAATTTCCTTTTGTCATTTTTGCTTCTTCCACCCAGATGCTCTTTCTAATCCCATCTTCCTGCACATGGCTCATAGCCCTGTAGCTTACAGCATGCAAGATGCAAATCCAGGTACTTCTTAAAACAGTTTAGGGTCTCTGCAGGCATCACCAACTTCAGCAATGTATTCCAGACTACCCAGCATTCTCTGCATAAAAAGGCTTTCCTCACATCACCTCTAGTTCTTCTGCCACTGAGCTTGAATCTATGACCTTTTGGTTTTGAACTCCTCTAAGAGAAGAAGGTTCCTCCTGTCTACTCTATTACTATGCCTCACAATTTTGCATACCTCCACTATGTCACCCCTCAGCCTTCTCTGTTCCAAGGAAAACAACCCCAACTTCTTCAATTTCTCTTTGTAGCTGCAGTTCTCCAGTCCTGGCAACATTCTAGTAAATCTTCTCTGCACTCTCTCCAGAGCAGTTATATCCTCCAGTAATGTGGTGACCAGAAACGCACACGATACTCCAGTTGTGGCCTCACTAGTGTCTAAAACAATTTCATTATTAGATCCTACTTTTATATGCTATACTGAGCAGTGTGGTGCCAATAGCGTATGTTCAGTTCCCATCATCAGTTTGAGGTTACCATGTAGGACTCTCCTTCTCAACCTCTTCCCTTGCCTGAGGTCTGGTGACCTTCAGGTTAAATCACCACCAGTCACTTCTTTCTAATAAGAGAGCAGCCCCTATGGTCTGGCAAGACTATGGTGACGCAACACAAACATGTTCTATACCTCTGCCAATGAAGAAGAGCATTCCATAGCTTCTTTACAATCTTATTTAACTGTACTGCTACCGTTAGGGACTTACGCATTTGCATGCCAAGATCTCTCACTTCATCTACCCTTCTCAATATATTCCCATTTATTGTGTATTTGCTTTTATTGTTTGATCTCCCAAAATGCATTACCTCACACTTACCAGTGTTGAACTCCATCTGCCACTTTCCTCACCACTCCATCAACCCATCTATATGATTTTGGAGCTTACAGCTATTCTCTACACTATCCACTATGTGGCCAATTTTTGTGCCATCTACAAATTTCCCAGTTATGCCCCTATGTTCCATTCCAAATCATTAATGGATAAAACAAACACCAGGGGTGCAAACACCTAGCCCTGCACAATATCACTTGAAACAGCTTTCCATTTGCAAGGGCAGTAATCGACCATTACACCTTGTTTCTTGTTATTAAGGCAACTTTGGATCCAATTTGACACATTATCCTGTATCTGATGGGCTTTTACGTTTTTGACCAGTCTGCCAAGTGGGACCTCGTCAACTCCCTTGCTACAATCCATGGAGACAACATCCACTGCACTACCCTCATCGATCCTCTTTCTCACTTCCTCAAAGCATTCAAATTTCTAAGGCATGACTTTCCGTTAACAAAGCTATGCTGACTATCCCTGACTGTCCATGCCTAAGTTTCAGTTTACCTGATCTGTCAGGATTGATGTTAACAATTTCTTCCACCAACAAAGTAAGATTAACTGGCCTGTAATAGTTTGGCATTTCTTTTGTGCCCTTTTTACACAGCAAAACCATTTTTTGCATTCTACATTAATTAATTAAAGTTAAATACCACCAACAGCCATGGTGAGTTTGAACCCGTTCCCAGATCATTAGTCTGAATTGCAGGATTACTGACATTACCATTACACCACAATCTCTGCACATGATCTAATTCTGGCTCCATAGCAAGGACAACATGGTATCAGCATTGAACTGAGGCACTGAATGATGATCATGAGATTCTCCCCCTCTATAATCAAAGAGTCCTGAGGTACATCTGATGTCCCCAATGACACTGCTTCAGCACAGGGCTGAGCTGAATTACAGTTGTGCCGTTTGTGACAAACATGGAAAGTTTTCTGATCTCGTGAGATCATGGATCAGCTCAGGAATAAACAGCTAAAATTGAACAAACTGATGAAAAAGGGCCGGAATGTAAATTGCTCTGAAAGTCATCCTGAAGATGTGGTGAAAATCAAACTCAAATTGCCTCAGATTTCTTGAAGTAATCTTTTTCCCAAGGTGCTAAGTTTCTAACAAGACACTGAGTGAGTGTGTGAGTGTGTGAGTGTGTATGTGTTACTGTTTCACAATCACTGATTCATTGTGCTCAGGAAGCCTGTTATATTTTGATGCTTGACACAACGTTTGCCATGGAAACAGGCAGTGCTGAGTCAGAATCTGAGGAGCGAAGCATTTGCACTGAGAGTCATCAAAGAGATTATGTCGTGAAAATTGAAGAGTTGCAGGAGGGTTTGGATTAACAAGATGGCTGTGGAGAATGGAACCTAAGAATGAAAAGTGGGATCTTCCATTCCTCGTCTGTGGTGCTAAAATCTCTCTTTTGATTCTAGGTCATGTCTGATGATTTGCAGGAAACATTTTGTGGCAGAGAGAGTACTGACACTGAACGAATCCCTGGCCAAGAGTTTGTCTTAACAAACAGCAACACCATGACTGTTACGTTCAAGACAGATTTTTCCAACGAGGAGCGATTTACTGGCTTTGAAGCTCATTATTCCGCCGTCGGTGAGTTGATTTTTAGTCAGTTCATCAGATTATGATCCCAAAGCATGAGTATCAAACAGTAGGTGGAATCTTGTGACTTCTCTGTGGCTAGATTAGTGGCAGAGGACATTTAGTCAGGACAGTCACAAGTGGGGATTCTGTCACCTTGCAGTCTTTACTCCCATCAGTTTGGGAATGGGAAGGCACCTGGACAGCAGCACATATTCACCAGGTGAATGCTGGCACTGTGGTTAGCACTGCTGCTTCATTACATCAGTGACCTGGGTTCAATTCCACTCTCTGGTGACTGCTCATGTGGAGTTTGCACATTCTCCTTTTGTTGTGTAGATTTCTCCTGGGTGCTTTGGTTTCCTCCCCAGTCCAATGATGTGCAGGTTAGGTGGATCAACCATCCTAAAATTTCTGTAATGTCAGGAACAGGACTTACATGTATTTGGAAAGGCAAGGACTGGTTAGGGATAATCAACACGGCTTTGTGTGTGGGAAATCATGTCTCACGAACTTGAATGAGTTTTTTGAAGATGTAATGAAGAGGATTGATGAGGGCAGAGCTGTGGACATGATCTATATGGATTTCAGTAATGCTTTCAACAAGGTTCCTCATGGTAAACTGGTTAGCAAGGTTAGATCTCATGGAATACAGGGAGAACTAGCCATTTGGATACAGAACTGGCTAGAAGATAGAAGACAGAGGGTGGTGGTGGAGGGTTGTTTTTCAGACTGGATGCCTGTGACCAGTGGTGTGCCACAAGGATTGGCGCTGGGTCCACTGCTTTTCATCATTTATAAAAATGATTTGGATGTGAATGTAAGAGGTTTGGTTAGTAAGTTTGCAGATGACACCAAAATTGGAGGTGTAGTGGACAGCGAAGAAGGTTACCTCAGAGTACAACAGGATCTTGATCAGATGGGCCAATGGATTGAGGCGTGGCAGGTGGAGTTTAATTTAGATAAATGTGATTTGCTGCATTTTGGAAAGGGAAATCAGGGCAGGATGTATACCTTAATGGGGAGTGTTGCTGAACCAAGAGACCTTGGAGTGCATGTTCATAGTTCCTTGAAAGTGGAATCACAGGTAGTTAGGATAGTGAAGAAAGCATTTGGTATGTTTTCCTTTATTGGTCAGGGCATTGAGTATCGGAGGTGGGAGATCATTTTGCGGCTGTACAGGACACTAGTCAGACCACTTTTGGAATATTGTGTGCAATTCTGGTCTCCCTCCTGTAGGAAGGATGTTGGGCAACCTGAAAGGGTTCAGAAAAGACTTCCAAGGATTGTTGCCAGGGTTGGAGGACTTGAGCTATAGGGAGAGGCTGAATATGCTGAGGCTGGTTTCCCTGGAGCATCCCTGGAATGGTGGTGGCAAGAGTTAAAGTGTAAAAGAAACAATCCTGGTGAAAGCAGTTAAATAGAGCACTTCTCTGACAGGAACTCACAGGGTGGGAATTCACCCCCCCAAACACAAAGTATCAGCAGCTCTCTGCCGCACGCTGCTCAGTTCCTATGCTGATTGGTCTGAAATGCATCTGGCATAGGAAGATTTGAGAGTCAGTGGTATCACCTCAACTAGTCCCCTGACCAGTAGACCAGAAATAAAGAAATATTTACAGGTCAGAAGGACATAATTCAGCCTATTTTGTCCAATCTGACTGAGAAAGAGCACTCATGTCTATCCCTTCTCATCAGGGGAAGCAATTACCTTGTGGTATGATCACTTGACTGTTAATTGAGAGACCCAGTTAATGGTCTGGAGATGCAGGTTCAAATCCACCATGATGGATGGTGGACTTTGAATTCAAATATTTTTTAAAAAGTCTGGAAGTAAGAGTCTAATTGATGACTATGAGACCATCGTTGATTGTTGAAAAAATCCACCTGGTTCACTCATGTCCTTTGGGGAAGGAAACTTCACCTGGTCTGACCTACAGGTGACTCCTGACCCATAGTAATGTGGTTAACTCTTAACTCCTATCTGTGCAATTAGGGATGGTCAATAAATGATGCCCACATCGTATGAATTAATTAAAAATGAACTCTTCCCACTCCTGATCTGTTTCCCTGTCAGTGCCAGCATTTTAGAGGCATGCCCACATATTTATGCAATGGATTAAGGGGTTTCAGTCTGGAACACCCAATAAGGCAGTGAACCCCAGATCCCCACTGACCTCTAGTGAAAATAAGGTAGCACAGTGGTTAGCACTGCTCCCTCACAGTGTCAGAGACCCGCGTTCAAATCCCACCTTGGGCAACTGTCTGTAAGGAGTTTGCGCATCTTCTCCGTGTGGGTGTGCTCCGGTTTCCTCCCACAGTCTAAAGATGTGCAGGTTAGGTGAATTGGCCATGCTAAATTGCCTGTAGTGTTAGGTGTAGGGGAATGGGTCTTGGAGGGTTGCTCTTCAGAGGGTCGGTGTGGACTTGTTGGGCCGAAGGGCCTGTTTCTACACTGTAAGTAATCTTAACTTCTGTTTAATCCTTCTGCCAAAGGATTGTCACTGGTGATTGACCTCTCTGCTCAGGCAAATCCTTCCTCAGCACTGTACCTCAGCTCTCATTATGTTATACATTAGTTACATTTCTCCTCAGGTACTACTGTTATAAAGGAAACAGACCCAATCAATCCTATCCTTCTTCCTGGCTAAAACTCTCCAGTCCTAGTGACACCCCATGATGTGATCATGTTCTTCCTGCAATGTGGTGACCAGACTGTGTAAACTTCTGAAACTTAAGTCAGCTTGCTCTTATACTTTAGCTCTTGGCCACTAAAATCTTCCATATTCATTGTGAGCATTGTAAATACCTGTCTGTTACTTTCGGGGTCTAGTGGTATTGTATAGCATGTATCACACATACAATATACCATATAGATTGTAGATTGTACATGGTGTCAATTCCCTTGCCTTATTTGCTCTTCCTAAGTGCATCACCTCACACTCTTTGGTATGAATTCCACCTAGATTCATAGAGTCATAGGGATGTACAGCATGGAAACAGACCTTTGGGTCCAACCCGTCCACGCTGAACAGATATCCAAAATTAATCTAGTTTTATTTGCCGTTCTATCTCTGTGAACCTTACCTATTCATATACCCATTCAGATGCTTTTTAAATGTTGTAATTGTACCAGCCTCCACCACTTCCTCTGGCAGCTCATTCCATACATGCCCCACTGTTTGTGTGAAAGAGTTGTCCGTTAAGTCCCTTTTAAACTTTCCCCTTTCACCCTAAACCTATGCCCTCTAGTTCTAGACTCCACCATATTTACTCTATCCATGTCCCTTATAATTTTATAAACCTTTATAAAGTCACCCCTCAGCCTCCAATGCTCCAGGGTAAACAGCCCCGATCGCGCAAATCCTCCAACCCTGGCAACATCCTTGTTAATCTTTTCTGAACCATTTCAAATTTCACAACATCCTTCCTATAGCAGGGATACAAGAACTGTACACAATATTCCAAAAGTGGCTTTGCCAATGTTCTGTCCAGCCGCAACATGACCTCCCAACACCTTTACTCAATGCATTGACCAATAAATGCACGCATACCAAATACTTTCTTCATTATCCTGTCTTTTTGTGACCCCACTTTCAAGGAGCTATGAACCTGCACTTCAAGGTCTCTTTGTTCAGCAACACTCCCCAGGACCTTACATTAAGTCCTGCCCTGATTTGCCTTTCGAAAATGCAGCACCTCACACCTATCTAAATTAAACTTCATTTTCAAAGTTTGTGTGAAGATTTGTAGCTCGGGTGCTCGTTGTTGTGGTTCTGTTCGCCGAGCTGGGAATTTGTGTTGCAGACGTTTCGTCCCCTGTCTAGGTGACATCCTCAGTGCTTGGGAGCCTCCTGTGAAGCACTTCTGTGATGTTTCCTCCGGCATTTATAGTGATTTGTATCTGTCGCTTCCAGTTGTCAGTTCCAGCTGTCCGCTGCAGTGGCCGGTATTTTGGGTCCAGGTCGATGTGCTTACTGATTGAATCTGTGGATGAGTGCCATGCCTCTAGGAATTCCCTGGCTGTTCTCTGTTTGGCTTGTCCTATAATAGATTCAATCAATAAGCACATCGACCTGGACCCAATATACCGGCCACTGCAGCAGACAGCTGGAACTGACAACCGGAAGTGGCAGACACAAATCACTATAAATGCCGGAGGAAACATCACAGAAGTGCTTCACAGGAGGCTCCCAAGTATTGAGAATGTCACCTAGACAGGGGACAAAACGTCTGCAACACAAATTCCCAGCTTGGCGAACAGAACCACAATAAACTTCATTTACCATTCCTCGGCCTATTGGCCCACATCTGATTAAGAACCCATTGTACTCTCAGGTAACGTTCTTCGCTGTCCATTACACCTCTAATTTTGGTGTCATCTGCAAATTTACTAACTATACCTCTTACATTCACATTCAAATAATTTATGTAAATGATGAAAAGGTCACGTTTCTAACCAGCTGACCAGTCCATTGATGTCTTCCTCCATCTATAGCTACCCCTTTCATTATCAACCAAATGGTCAATCTTTGTGCCATTTGTAATCCTGTTAGTCATTCCCCATATTAAAGTCTAAATTGGTAATGTGTATCATGAACAGCAAAGGGCCCTGCACAACCCCACTAGAAATAGCCTACCAGTTACCAAAACACTCACCAAGCAGAACCCTTTTCTTCCTGTCAGTCTGTGAATATTGGATGTAATTTGTGGGGTGAAAGAATACAGTGTAACACAGATGATAAGGATCAGTCACCAAGACATGGAAGGATATTAACCAGGGGAGGCAGTGCAGCAAGGAACCCTGGGATTGATTAATTCCCAGTAATACAGGCTGGATTATCAGGTGAATATAGGAACTTTCATCAAAAATAATTTTCATTTGTTACTACTTTGGCGCCTAGAAATTTTCAGAACGTCTCTCTCTAAACTCCAGATGTGGTATAACAGAGTGATTGAACACTAGGGATAGGATTGTCACTGAATAACATTGGGGTATACTACAAGTGGGGGTAGGACTGTCACTGTATAACACTGGGATATAGTACAATTGTGGATATGGTTGTCACCATCAAACACCTGAGTTATAGTAATTGGTCTGTCACTGTTTAACACTGAAGACAGTGCTTGCAGGAATGGCTCTGTCATTGTGCCAAGTGTGGGTCCCATGGCAACACCATCAATTTGGGCATACATGCTGTCATTGAAAGTGACCTCAACTGTGCAAGTTACTGAATTCATAAATACAGTGAATACTGATTCACACAATGATGGTGAGTCTAGATCACCATGATTTGTGCTGGAGTGCACTGAGCAAAGCCAAACAGTTAATTGTCAATCAGCATCAATGAGTGCATTCTCAATGGCTATGCTAGTATCAATCACAGTGCACTTGCCAACCAGTCAATATTCTTCTCTCACACTAGGCAAATATTCTTACTCTCTGAATTTTTACAAATTCTAGCAAATTTATCCCGAAGAATGCAAGATGAAAAGCTCCACCAACTGTGTATTTCTTTCAACAAAAGATAAAACTTTTATAGAGAGGGATAAAGAGTGAGTGATAAAGAGAGAGAGAGGGATAAAGAGGAAGAGAGCGAGACAGAATGTGAGGGACAGGGAGAACCTGGTGAATGATTAAGCCCATGGTCATGGGGTTGAGAGGACAAGGACACTGTGAAGAACATGAAATATGCCAAGGATGAGGAATAGTATTTGAATGTATACTTGCTATGCCAAGGAATACAAGTCTATTGACCAAGTGCTAGAATAGTTAGGTGGGTGTTTTTAATCGGTGTGGACTCAATGAGGCAAAGGATCATTTTCTGTGCTGTAGACCTCTGTGACTCTGTGAATCACTCAGCACAGATTGATATAAAAGAAAAAAAGTGAAATGTTTACCTCAAATGTTGATGCTGACAACAGACATAATATATTGGAAAAAAAGAGTTGGAGAAGGTGCCATGAAAAGAAAGCCCAAAGTCACTAAAATGGAGTAGAGAGACTAATGAAGCAATGAGAGATGGGATCAGTGATCCATCACTAATTTCTCCTGTCAGTAGCATTTCTCCAGCCAGTGGTTATTTCACTGGTCACTGGAATATCTGGTGTAGGATGCTGTGATTAATTGCCTTTTCCTTTGTAGATATTGATGAGTGTGTGGAGAAGTTGGATGAAGCATTGGTCTGCGACCATTTCTGTCACAATTACATCGGTGGATTTTACTGCTCTTGCAGATTCAGCTACATCCTTCATTCAGATAACCGGACCTGTAAAGGTAGTGTTACATTCACAATCACGTTGGTTGCAAATTCTGACATTCACACAGCTTACTATTATGACTTACCAGGTTAACACACTGGAAATCAAGCCTTCCCAGAGTGGTCACAGAAGTTACATTTTAAAAAAGTACAAATAGTCTCCCAATTTATATGACTTTGTATGCAAGTTGATAGAAACTACAGGCCAGGCTTAAAGTAGCTTTTACTGCAGAGAACAGAGAGAGCTCCTGAACTGGTAGAAGTTTGATGACTTGTCTCTAACTTGTTCCCAGACCCAAGCTGTTCAGTTACCTGAGAACCAATCACATTTTAAGGCAGGCAGAAGGCCTTTTGTTATTGATAACTGGTTACTAGTTCACAGACTAATCAGCTCCATGTTGCCAGTTGAACCTTCATTTGTATACACCTTTTGGCTCCAGCTTGTCTGCATGTTCTCCTGCTCCTACTTGAACCAGCAGCTGTGTAAATAGTGCTTACAATGACTGTCAGATTATTTTGTTTCAGTAACCTTTCTGGTTTTAAAACAATTCTTTTCCCATTTAAGTCTGCAATTTAAAAATACAGAAAAATAAAAAGACATAGTATTTACAGGAAATTCTCACTGACTGTGTACACTCAAATTTGCACTGACAGTGTACACTACTCACCAAATAAATTGCCACTCACACTGACCATGTACTTTCACAGTAAGCATGTACCACACACCATCTGTGTATACTTAAACACATTGGCAATATATACTCAAACTTCTTGTGTATATGGGTAACATATTGGCATGGAGAGAAGATTACCTGACTAACAGGAAACTATCATCATGAATGGATCTTTTTGTGGCAGGCAAGATGTAACACATGGTGTGCTACAGAGACTGGTGCTGCAACCTCAATGTTTGTAATTAATATCAATGACTTGGATGCAAGGTTGAAGATGTGGTTACAGTTATGCAGACGAAATAAGGAGGCTGCAAAATATATAGATAGGTTAAATGAGTAGGAAAAGATGTGGCAAAGTGGAAAATTGAGTACAATGTGAAAAAATGTGAAATGGCCCATTTTGGTCAGAAGAAAAACGAAAGCATGTTATCTATATGGAGAGAGACTGCAGAGCTCTGAGATGCAAATGGATCTGGGTCTCCTTATGCATTAATCACAAAGGTTAGACTGAAGGTGCAACAAGCAATTAGGAAAGATAATAGAAACACTGAATCACAGAAATATCACAGGATAGGAGGAGGACATTTGGCCCATTATAACTGTACTGAATCTTCAAACAAGCATCATTACCTAGCCCCAATCTCTTGTTTTCTCCCCATATCCTTGCACACCATTTCTGTCCAAATTATCATCCAATGTCCTCTTGAATGCCTCAATTTAATCTACCCCCACATTTCCAGATGGTACATTCCAGACACTACTTGCTGAGTGAAAATGTATTTTTCTCAGATCATATTTTCTCCTTTTACAAACTACACTAAACCTATGCTTATTTGCTCTTGTTCCTTTTAGGGGTGGGAACAGTTTCTCCCAATCTACTCTATCCATCCCACTCATGATTTTGAACATTCTATTTAATCTCCTCTCTCCAAAGAGAACAGTCCCAACTTCTTCTATCTATCCTCAACTGAAGTTTCTCATCCCTGGAAATGATCTTGAATGTTTTTGATTGTGAGGGGAAATGAATACACAAGTAGGGAAGTTGTGTTTTAGTTGTACAGGTCACTGGTGAGACCCCATCTGGAGTACTGGGCAATTCAGAAAGTGAATGAGAGGGTTAGACAGGAATGGTTATGAGGAATGGTTAGACAGGATAGGATTATATCCACTGAAACATGTTAAGTTTAGGAGGAATGTTGATATGGTAGGTGTGGAGAGGCTGTTTTCACTTGTGGGAGAATTGAGAACTAGGATCATTGTTCAAAAATCATTTTTTTTTCTCATAATGGGCCCATGATGCTTTGGAACGCTCCCTGAAAAGGTGGTAGAACCAGAGTCCTTGAATATTTTAAGTCAGAGGTAGATACAGTCCTATTAAGCAATGCATGGCCTAATCTCTGTTCATAATTTGTGTATTTGGCTGTTTGCATACTATAGTCACTGTGTGCACTCACTTTAGATTTTGGTCTGTGTGTGATCACTATTATTGGATCAGAGAATGATAGAGTCCATGGAGCCTATTGTGGCATCATTGGCTCATTTCACTACCATAACTAATTTCTTCTTCAAAGTTATGACTAAATCTGTTTGCACTGCCCACTCAGGCAGCGGGTTCTAGATTACAATACACTATACAATTTTTCTTTCCTAAAGTGCGATGTGCCCAGATTGAATACAATGTGATCAAACCAATGATTGACAATGTGTCATCTTACTTCACATTGCTCGTTGTTTTTAACTTAATATATTGTTCCACAATTTTCTTTAAGTTTTATTTGCCTCATGTCTGACTACATCACCCACTAGCTGTTCCCTTCTGGGGTTTGTCACCACCTTCCTCACCCTTTGCTCCATTTCTCAGTTTCCTGTCACCTTTTAACTTTGAAATTAAGCAAATTGTCGGCTGATCATGAGCAGCAGTTCTTGGTCTGTCCCTGGTTAATGATTTGTTGACTTGCTGTTTGTTTTCATTTCTCACAAGTTGAGTGTCGTGACAATGTGTTCACTGAGAAATCAGGCGTGATCAGCAGTCCAGACTATCCCAATTCGTATCCCAAAAGCTCAGACTGTCTATACCGCATTGAACTGGAGGAAGGATACACCATCTCTTTGGAATTTGCAGACATCTTTGATTTAGAAGATCATCCAGATGTGCCGTGCCCTTATGACTACCTGAAGGTGCGTCATTGTATGGGACATGTTACACGTGAGAAAAATTCAGCAATGACCTCAAATACGGGATTAACAGAGAGGCAGGATATCAATGAAGTTTCTTTGACAGTATGGTGGCCCTTCAGTGCTGACCTTCCAACAGAACAACACTCTCATTACTGGCCCTCCACCAGAGATTAGATTAGATTACTTATAGCATGGAAACAGGCCCTTCAGCCCAACAAGTCCACACCGACCTGGCGAAGCGCAACCCACCCAGACCCATTCCCCTACATTTACCCCTTCACCTAACACTACGGACAATTTAGCATGGCCAATTCACCTAACCTGCACATTTTTGGATTGTGGGAGGAAACCGGAGCACCTGGAGGAAACCCATGCAGACACGGGGAGAATGTGTAAACTCCACACAGAGAGTCGCCTGAGGCAGGAATTAACCCGGTCTCTGGTGCTGTGAGGCAACAGTGCTAACCACTGCGCCACCATACTCTCTCAGTATTGACCCTTTTGACTGTGCGGCATTCCTTCAGTACTGATCTTCCAATAGCAAAGAGCTCTGTCAATGCTATCCCTCCAAAAGAGCAGCACCTTCTCAGTATTGACCCTCCAAAAGTGCAGCACTCTCCTAGTACTGACTCTCCAGCAATACAGCACTCCCTCAGTTCTGACCCTCTGACGGTGCAGCACTCCCTCAATACTGACCCTCTGACATTGCAGCACTCCCTCAATACTGACCCTCTGACAGTACAGCCCTCCCTGAATACTAACTCTCTGACATTGCAGCACTCCCTCAGTACTGACCCTCTGACAGTGCAGCAATTGCTCAGTACTGATCCTCCGACAGTGCAGCAATCGCTCAGTACTGATCCTCCGACAGTGCAGCACTCCCTCAATACTGACCCTCTATCACTGCAGAGCTCCCTCAGTCCTGACCCTCTGTCAGTACAGCACTCCCATAGTAATGACTCTCCAACAGTGCGGCATCCTTTGATAGTAGAGCATCACTGTGAAGCAGACTGGGAAGAATTCAGTATGAAGCAGCGCAAGTGGACAGTGGTGATGTTTGGGTGAATCTTTAAATAGCTCTGAATTAGAAAGTATCTGGAGAAGGTCAGGTGAGTACTTCCACTCTTAGTTTTTCTACTGATTAAACTGCTGCAGTCCATTAGCTTAAACAAACTAAGGCAGGAATTTTGGGCTGTGGTGGGATTGTTTGGAGTGGAAAAGGTGCCTTCTGTAATTATTGTTTAAAGGACGTAAGTAAAGAACTTATTCTGAAGGGAAGTCACAATAGTAGCTTCCATAACTGTAATATACTCCTCCTACACCATACGGGAAGTCATGGATATATCCAGTGTCTCTGGTGACCATGTGTGAAGGAAGTGTGTCCAGATGTAGCAACTGCATTTCGGAGCTGGAGCAGTGGATGGACTTGCGCAGTGATTATCATGGACAACATGTTCAGTGAGGTAGCCATACTGCAGGTAGCAATTGAACAGGCAGAGGAGGGAATAGGTGACCACCAGACAGAATAAAGGAAGGCAGGTAGTGGAACAGACACTTACGTCCACCCGCCCCCCCTTCCCTCCCCCACCACCAATAGGTATATTGTTTGATTACCATTGGGGTAGGCAACATCTCATGGGATAACAGCAGCAGCCAAGACCATGGCACCAGGGGTGGCTCTGATGTGCAGAAAGAGAGGAAGAAGAATAGCAGAGTATAAAGTTGAGAAATTGAATAGTAATGGCTGTTCCTGAAGCCGCAAAAGAGACTCCAGGATTGATCACATTATTGGGATTGTATTATAGACCTCCCAATAGTCAGAGGGAAATTGAAAAACAAACTTGTAAGGAGATCTCAGCTATCTGTAAGAATAATAGGGTATTTATGGTAGGGGATTTTAACTTTCCAAACATCGACTGGGACTGCCATAGTGTTATGGGTTTAGATGAAGAGGAATTTTTTAAGTGCATACAAGACAATTTTCTGATTCAGTATGTGGATGTACCTACTAGAGAAGGTGCAAAACTTGACCTACTCTTGGGAAATAAGGCAGGGCAAGTGACTGAGGTGTCAGTGGGGGAGCACTTTGGGGCCAGCGACCATAATTCTATTAGTTTTAAAATAGTGATGGAAAAGGATAGACCAGATCCAAAAGTTGAAGTCCTAAATTGGAGAAAGGCCAATTTTGACAG
>NC_057722.1:57542278-57564578 GCF_004010195.1 Chiloscyllium plagiosum | reverse complement strand
TGTTGGAATATTGCGTGCAATTCTGGTCTCCTTCCTATCGGAAAGATGTTGTGAGACTTGAAAGGGTTTAGAAAAGATTTACGAGGATGTTGCCAGAGTTGGAGGATCTGAGCTACAGGGAGAGGCTGAACAGGTTGGGGCTGTTTTCCCTGGAGCATCGGAGGCTGAGAGGTGACCTTACAGAGGTTTAAAAATTATGAGGGGCATGCATAGGATAAATAGACAAAGTCTTTTCCCTGGGGTCGGGGAGTCCAGAACTATAGGGCATAGGTTTAGGATGAGAGGGGAAAGATATAAAAGAGACCTAAGGGGCAACCTTTTCACACAGAGGGTGGTACGTGTATGGAATGAGCTGCCAGAGGATGTGGTGGAGGCTGGTACAATTGCAACATTTAAGAGGCATTTGGATGGGTATATGAATAGGAAGGGTTTGGAGGGATATGGGCCGGGTGCTGGCAGGTGGGACGATTGGGTTGGGATATCTTGTCGGCATGGACGGGTTGGACCGAAGGGTCTGTTTCCATGCTGTACATCTCTATGACTCTCTAAGTTGCCTGTCTGTTGCCAGGGTCAATGAGGACTCAGAGAGGCTGCAAGGCATTCTTAAGGGGGAGGGTAAACAGTGGTCATGGTAAATATCAATACCAATATCATTGTAAAAAAAGAGATGAGATCCTATAAGCAAAATGCAGGGAGTAAGATGTAAATTACTAAATAAGACCTCAAAAGTAGTAATCTTAGGATTGCTTCCAGTGCAACATGATAGTGAGCATAGAAATATGAATATACCAAATGAATACACGGTTGAAGAAATTGTGTAGGGGACCATTCCTGGGCATTGGGACAGGTTATTGGAAAAATGGAACCAATACAAACAGGATGGGTTGCATTTCAGCCAGCCATGTCCACAGTGTGGGGGAGGGGTGGGCAGTGCTGATTGCTATTAGTGGAGAAAGTGAGGTCTGCAGATGCTGGAGATCAAAGTTGAAACTTTATTGCTGGAACAGCACAGCAGGTCAGGCAGCATCCAGGGAACAGGAGATTCGACGTTTCGGGCACAGGCCCTTCTTCAGGAATTAGCAGAGAGTGTTCAGCAGGAGAAGATAAAAGGTAGGGAGGAGGGACTTGGAGGAGGGGCGTTGGAAATGTCTTCTTCTTGACCTCTCCGCCTCCATCCTACTCCCACCTATCACCCTCACCTTGACCTCTTTCCACCTATCACATTTCCAACGCCCCTCCTCCAAGTCCCTCCTCTTGGTTGGTTCGTCCGGGTGGCCCAGGGGTGCTCTCTGAATCGCTCCGCAAGTAGGCGGCCTGTCTCCCCAATATAGAGGAGGCCACACCGGCTGCAGCGGATGCAGTAGATGATGTGGGTGGAGGTGCAGGTGAATCTGTGGCGGATATGGAAGTTTCCTTTGGGGCCTTGGAGAGAAGTGAGGGGGGAGGTGTGGGCGCAAGTGTTGCACCTCCTGCGGTTGCAAGGGAAGGTGCCGGGAGTGGTGGTTGGGTCGGTGGGGGGTGTGGATCTGACAAGGGAGTCGCGGAGGGAGTGGTCTCTACGGACAGCTGATAGGGGAGGGGAGGGAAATATATCCTTGGTGCTGGGGTCTGTTTGGAGGTGGCGGAAGTGACGGCGGATGATGCGCTGTACATGGAGATTGGTGGGGTGGTAGGTGAGGACCAGTGGGGTTCTGTCCTGGTGGCGGTTGGAGGGGCGGGGCTCAAGGGCGGAGGAGCGGGAAGTGGAGGAGATGCGGTGGAGGGCACCGTCGACCACGTCGGGGGGGAAATTGCGGTCCTTGAAGATTGCTAGTAGTGGCAGGGATGGTTTAAACTGAAATAGCAAAAGGCTGGGGACCAAATCAGTGAGACAGAGAAGGGGGAAACAAGAGTAGAAATGAAAGACAGAAAAGTAGAAACAAAAATGGAATGCAGAAAAGAAAATGGCAACAAACAAATGGGGCCATAGTGCAAAATCAAGCTTAGATAACTAACAAGATTATAAAGACATTGTATCTTAATGTGTTGATCATTTGCCATAAAACTGATTAATTAACAGCACAAATAGATATACATGATTATAGTATAGCTGTAATGGAGACATGGCTATAGAGTGATCAAGAGTGCAAACTGAACATCCAGGTATTCAGTATTGAGGAAGGTCAACAAATGGGCAAAAGTGGTAGCAATGTTAGTAAAGGAGGCAGTCAGTACAATCATGAAGAATGATATTAGCTTGGAATAACATGTTGTGGAATTTGTATGGGTGAAGATAAAAAATACCAAGAGGCAGAAAACATCGTTGGGGGTTGTCTACAGGCCCCCAATCAGTAGCAGCCCTGTAAGAAAAGGCATTAAACAGGAGGTTAGAGATACATGCAATAAGGTTACAATTGTAATCATGAGTGTCTTTAATTTACATATAGATTAATTTCCTGGAGTGAATATTGAACAATGCAAAAAGATTAATTAACAATCTGTCACATGGGGTCCATTGGGGAAGATTAACCATTAAATGATAGAAATTTTCATGAAAATATAGGATGAAGAGGTTGAATCTGAAATTAATGTCCCAAATCTAAATAAAGGGAACTATGAAAATATGAGGCACAAGTTGACAATGATGGATTAGTGAACATTACTAAAAGGGTAGGCAGTGGATAAATTATGGCAAATATTTAAGACATCTATTTACGAATAACAATAATTATCCATTCCTATCTGGCGCAACAAGAAGGGTGGTTCAACATGGCTTATGGAAGAAATTAGAATTCTATTTGTCTCCTCTTTGGACCTAATACTATCCCTAATTTGGATCTAATACTATCCTGAATTTTTCCCAAAATGGAAAAAAGGCTCTAAGCCTGAGGAGAGGGAGCAGTTTAGAATTCAGCAAAAAAGGACACTGAGAAAAAGGATGAGCTATAACCATATTGAATAGTGGAGCAGGCTCAAAAAGCCAAATGGTCTCCTCCAGCTCCTAGTTCCCATGTTCCTGTGGGAGCTTCCTTCATAATGACTGATTAGCTGGATTTTGATGCTCATTTGGCCAAAAACGCAAATTTTATCCATTTGAAAACATTTTGTGAAATTTTAATCAGTTATAGTTAAATTTAATCAGAATGTTCACATGGGATGTCTATGGGACTGTTGATTGACATTTACTTTGTTTGTGTAATTGTTGATTTGTTTTTTTTCCTTGTGAATCCGCGAATAAGGTTCCCAGCTGAGTTCAGATTTCTCAGTTCATTCTCTGTGTTTGGTGTTTATTTGTTGCAGATTAAAGCTGGAATAAAGGAGTTTGGCCCATATTGTGGAGATAAAAGTCCAGGAAAGATCGATACAAACAGCAGCAGTATTCACATTCACTTCCACAGTGATGATTCGGGGGATAACCAAGGCTGGAAGCTCACTTTCACGTCAGTCGGTAAGTTGCCTGAGCTCAGACAGATAAGAGTTTCTCATTGTCACAATTATTCACTTCTCTTTTCCTAACTGCTAGTGTGGGACCAATTAATGGGAAATGCCTGTTGCCAGAGGGTCATCGAACTGAGTGTCCTAGTCTGAGCCAACAGCTTGCTCTCAGTCTTTTGTAGCATCTTATTTAAGCCATCCCATTCTCAGAAAAATCATCGAGTGTAGATAATTTCCCAGGAGTCGGGGATATTTGGCAAATCACTGGGGATTGATCTTTGCTTCCCCGAGGGTGCTCAACATTTCATCAACCATACCAGAAAATGAGCTCAAATATCCATTTGCCAGTGTGTGCAGTCAGTCTCAGCACTGACCCAACTTCACACTTTCACTATCTGCTGTGTGCTTATTTCTGCTTGTGTATGAGGTTGTGTGTATATGTATTTGAGTGCTTACAAAGGTGAATTAGTGTTTATGTGTATGTGTACAAGTATATAAGTGCAAATGTATGCTTATATTAACAAATGTGTGTACCCAAGCATACAAATTTGTGCGCAGTTATATTCATAGAATCATAGATTCATAGAGGCGTACAACATGGAAACAGACCCTTCGTTCCAACCCGTCCATGCCGACCAGATATCCCAACCCAATCTAGTCCCACCTGCCAGCACCCGGCCATATCCCTCCAAACCCTTCCTACTCATATACCCATCCAAATGCCTTTTAAATGTTTCAATTATACCAGCCTCCACCACTTCCTCTGGCAGCTCATTCCATACATGTACTACCCTCTGCATGAATGTGTGTGATTTTTGGATGTAAAGCTAGTACTTGCAATTGCAATATTCTGTGGTTGTTTTGTCCATCCTACTGTTTCTGGGGATTGAGGTGGAGTTAGTTTTGTGGAGTCGGCATTCTAAGATGGACCTGCTGAGAGTTGTGTACATATTGCTACCATGCTGTCTCATAAGGGATTGGTCAGGCCAGCCACACATTCTGCCATTGTACACAAAGGTAACGCAATCTCTGCCATTTCCCAGATACTGGTCGCCATCAGTGATCTGTTTATCCCCAGTGATCTGGTTACCACTGGTGATCAGGTTGCAATCACTGAAAACTGATGAGATCAGTCAAGCTCTTGAGATGCTGCTTGAGATTCACCCAATCTCAACCACCCAAATCTCCAAGTTCCACTTCTGCAGCCTGAACATCACCAGTGAGCCAATCTCGAGCCACACCCTGCCCTCCTGCCCCGCTGGAGCTGCTACAGGTTTCAGGAAGTGGGCAATGGGTTACTTGGGGCAAGCATGGGTCTCTCAGGGGCAGATGTGGCTGACACAGGAGTAGGGGTCAGCAGGTGTTCATATTGATCTTCCATCCTACTTACATCCTCATTTATAAATCCCTCTCCTTCCTTATTTCATTCTTCACTCTCCAGATCTTTATGTTCACCATACTCTGTCATTTTGACTTGTTCACTCCTCATTCCCCTTCCTTCCTTCACAGGCCACATTATGCTTTCTCATCCTGAGAAGCTGCCTCCTCTTTTCAACATCTTACACCTCAACCACATTTTGCACTTCACTCCTTGCTCTTAGTGACATTGTCCAATACTTTTCAAATCTTTCTATGGTTCACAATGGATATTGGGGATTATTACTATCGCTGTGTTTATATAGATGATTATGGTCTTCAGGCCCAGTGATGAAATGGATGTGGTCAATGATAATGAATTTATATTGAAGATTTTGAATATGATTTTGGTATGTGTGTGGTGTTGTCAGTGATAATAATACTGGTGTCAATGTTGATATTAGTGATACCAAAGTTGTTGTCAGTGATGTTGATGTTGGTGTTGGTAATTTAGGAAAACATTCTGGGAAATTTCTTCCTGATCCTGAAGGAAACCGAAGGAGCTCCGGGAGATCACAGTGACCAGGAAATACATCCTCAATTCCCAAAACAAGAACATCTCCAGCCTCCTTTTGAATGACTGCAGGAATCTGCACTAACTGCATGAGCCAATCAACAACAAACAGTGCAGTGAAATACCTTCTAATATCTAACATTCTTCTTTGCTTGTGGAATGTATTCTTGTGTTTTCTGATCCTTCTGAACTGATCTACAGAAGTCCCAGTTCTTTTAAGCCTATCTAAGGACCATTAAAACCAGTATCTAACCCTTTTCAGAATCTTCAGCAGGGATTTGAAAATATTCACTGTGAGAGGGGGAGGGGAACCAAAACTGGACACAGTATTCTGGATGAAGCCCAAAAAGACTTTGTACAGAGACAGCATTGCCCTTTTGTGTTTTGTAATTGGCAGTGCATGAGGACACTGTATTTGCTTTCTCAATAACCTCACTGGTCATGGATTGTCAATGATTTAAGAATTATCATACTCATGTCATGGAGATTGGTTTGCCCAGTTAGCCAGAAAGGTAGACAATGCATCAGAATAATGCTAATAGCAAGAGTTCAATTCAATCCTGGCTGAAGGAGACTTGGGCCTTCCTCATCGACTGCTCAATTCTTGATTTGAAAAGTTGTATAACCAATTGCCAAGCTCCAACAGAATCAGATGCAGAAAAACCCTTGGGAACAATGGCTGATATCCTACGTACTTACATCTTTTTCCACCCATTACTCTCACATACGTACAATCACAATGAACTGCATGGCTGTCAGATGGAGACGAATTCTCTTATATGCCTAGATCTGCCTGGAATCTGTTTTTCTCACTGAAGGTTCTTGTTTGCATGAACCCCATGAACCATGTCTCTGATTCCCTCTCTGAGATAAAAGATTAAAAGTACAGGTCCAAGCATTGATCCCTGTGGAATTCCATTTCAAAGAAACAGGCCAGTCAACCTAACACCTACCTACTGCTTAGTTTCCACATGAGCCTCCTGCTGTCCTTCATTTCATCTCAGCCAATGTAAATCTTTTTATTCCATTCTCTCCTCCCCAAACCAAAATTCTGTACAAGCTTCACATTAATTTTCCATTTTTGAATGTTTTCCTCTTGAAATCTCTAAAATAGGTGGACACACACAAAACTGAAATGTTTGCCTTAACTCAGGGCAGCAGAAATACAAAAAGGTGAAGTAACACTGCAGCCAATATATCGAGCTCTGATCTGGCCACATCTTGAGTGATGAGATTCTGACAATGGTGTTAGGTTTTGGGGGTTCATGATCACAGTTACCAAATAAAAGCAGTCAATCATTTGTAAGCAATTTTCAGAAAGTATATTGAGTTTGTTGAGAAGCAACTATTTTGATATCTTACGTTATTCACTTAGACAAAGAAAGGAAAATATGACCTGTAACAGGTGAAAGATCCGGACCAATCCCAAAACTATTCCGTAGATTGGAGAAGCAAAGTAGGTGGATCCTCATGGTTTTGGAGTGGTGGACTGTACATCTGTGATGTTTCACTGTCTTGGGTGGTAACAGTCTTTGCTCTTCCATGAGATGTAGGAGGAGAAGTAGGCAATTTTGATTAGCCATTTTAGCTGTTCAGTAGGTTCCTAGCTGATTTAATAATCTTCAACTATACTTTCCTCCCTTTTCCCCATAACCTTTGAATCCCATACTGATTAAAAATCTACCTACAAATCAGCCTTGACAGCTCCCTGTAGTAAAGAATTCTACAAATTCCGACTTTCCAAAATAAGTGTGTGACCCCTTATTCTGAGGTTATGCCTTGTGGACCTAGACTCTCCGCATCTACCCTGTCCGCAAATCATCTAAGAATCTTGTATGTTTGATTAAGATTGCTTCTCTTTTTTTTAAACCCTCCAATTCTACAGCTACTTTCAATATGCAGATTCAATCCATCTAGACCAGGGCATCTACCCCTTATAAGTTTGATTAGTTTATCAATTGTTTCTCCCTTTTCTGTCTTAAATGACTTGATATCCTTGATTTTTTAACAGAAGGTAATTTCTCCAGAAATGATTATTAATTGAAATATTTGCCTTTGTCGCTCTATCTTTTTGTCAATGCTTGTTTTCTTGTTTACCTTCCTGACTTCCATCATCATTCCCTCATCATCAGCTTTTTAAATTATTTATTATTTTATCAGAGTTAAATTTAAACTTAAAAAAAAAGCCTATTTGGTAATTCCCATCAATGGGTGTAATTTCCACAGAAATATCTTCATAAATCAGAGTTAATTAATCACTATTCACTACTCATAAATTTTGGTTTCCTCCTTGTGTTCTTGTGATTGTCCTGATGCATACAAAATGGAAAACTTCAACAAGGTATGTATATTTTCAGCAGAACAGAAGGTCGGTGCTAGCAATTGATTACTGTGAGCTTTATTCTTCGTTGGCTTTCTCAATCAATGGAGCAAAAATTGCTGGAATGGAGAAATGTGATTGAAGGTTAATCCCTAATCCCTGAGACTGCAGCATATTTATGGCACAGCTTCCTGTGATTGCAAGTTGAACATGGCGTGTCAACACATGGGGACTGTTGCCGAAGAAAGAGACCTTGGGATGCAGATTCATAGTTTCTTGAAAGTGGAGTTCCAGATAGAGCAGAATTATGAAGAAGTGTTTGGTACCCTTGCCTTTAATGGTCAGTGCATTGAGTCCAGGAGTTGGGATGTCATGTTGCAGCTGTACAGGACATTGGCTAGGCCACTTTTGGAACACTGCATTTAATTTCAAACATTCTGCCATAGGAAAGATGTTGATAAACTTGAAAGGGTTCAGGAAAGATGTACAAGAATATTGCGAGGGTTTTGAGGGTTTGAACTATAGAGGCTGAATAAGCCAAAACTATTTTCTCTGGACTGTTGGAGGCTGAGGGATGATCTTGGAGAGGTTTATAAAATCATGAAGGGCATGGATAGAATGAATAGTCAAGGTCTTTTTTCCCAGGGTAGGGGAGTCCAGAACTTGAGTTCATAGGTTCAAGGTGAGAGGAGAAAGATTTAAAGGGACCTAAGGGGCAACCTTTTCACGCAGAGAGTGGGTGTGTATGGAGTAAGCTGCCAGAGGAAGTGGTGGAGGCAGATACAACTACAGCACTTAAAATACATCTGGATGCCAAAACAATTGTTAAAAGGCATCTGGTAAATGAATAGGAAGGGTTTAGAGGGATATAGGCCAAATGCTGGCAAATGGGACTGGATTAATACAGGATATCTGGTTGGCGTTGGACTGAAGAGTCTGTTTCTGTGCTGTACAACTCTATGACTCTACAGGGACATCATTCCTGTCCATCTCCTGAACCAGTGGAAGAAAAGCAACAAGAAAGATACAGAGAGAATGGCAAGCAGGAAATCATCTAAATGGGGTAAAATTACAATCAGAAAGAAAAAGACAATGAGTACATCAAGATAGAGTATAAAAGATGACAGAAAGGAAATGAAGAAAAACATTAAGAGGACCAAGCTAAGAGAGAACTCTTTGTAAATCAGTCCAGTTTGGAAAGTGCTACATTTGCCTTGAAGAGGTTAATGGAGATTATTCAGGTTAAGTTGGAAGGCGGAACTATATGGATTCTTTGTTAATAAAACACACCTGTTTGAAAAGCTGGAATTGGCATGCATTTTTGGTTCAAATCTCAGATTATCAGAGTTGACCTTTCCTACATTGCTTGAGTCAGCCACCTGAGGGATTAACACTTGGTGCTGAATGGACACAATATTCCTACAGTTGCTTATGAGGCTGTTTACAGCCACTCCCAGTGACGGTATACAATGCGCTGGTGACAAACTGCAACAGGATCCAGGGTGGCTCAAATACTGAGAGGGAAGATTCACATAATGTTGGATATAGATAGGAAGCCCTGGTGAAGAAGGGATGTTCTGTACCCATAAATGAAAAGGAGCCTTCTTTAGCCTTTTGTCCTATTCACCTTCAGCAGCTGGTGCTACTCTGCTTAACCTCATGTTGTCTTCCCATTCCACCAAGACACTCCACAACATGGTGCCCATGATCAAGGACTCCCTTCTTCTGGAAAATCCAATATGCTGGTGTAATACTTCATTTTATGTGTATAGGGGAAAATTGCAGAGACTTTCCAGAATAAACATTGATTGAGTGTTTCTGAAGTTTCCCAGAAAGTCTTCTGATATGTTTCAAAGTTTTTCTGCACAACTGTTGTTGCAGTGATGATAAAATGTTTAGTAACTCATTACATAATACTTGGTTGACTAGTTGATACTTAACTAATCACTGTTAAGATATGGCATTAGGTCCCAAAATGCCTTCTACCTTTTTTTAATGAGTATTGAGCTTAAGTTGAACATGGGGGCAGGAGTAGGCCATTCATCTTGATAATGCTGCTGCATCATTTAACATGAACATGACCTTTAGTGATACTATCACCATACTCTTCACCATCGATAATCAAACATTTATCAACATTTATTTTAAATATACTTGACTAAGCTTCAACAGCCCTCTAGTTGAGAAAATTCCAAAAATTCACCACCCTCTGAGTAAAAATAATTCTCCAAATCTCAATCACAAAAGGCATTGGAAACATTTGATCTGCAACGACCCTTTAAGTATTTTGTAGATCACAATCAGATCACATCTCATTCTATGAAACTATAGAAACTACAGGCTCAGTTTGCCCAATCTTTCTTCAGAGGTTGGTTCTGCCATCCCAGGTATAAGTTTGGAGAACCTCTATGGCAAGAATACCTTGCCTGAGATAAGGAGAGAAAACTCCATACAGTACTTAGGTGTCATCTAAACAAGTTCCTATACAATTGAAGCAAAACTTCATTACGGCTGTACTCAAGTCCTCCTGCGATAAAGATTACCATTCTATTAGACTTCCTAATAATTTGCTGCACCTGCATTTTAGCCTCAGTGACATCTTGTCGTGGATGTCTAGGTCCTTCTGAAATCTATACTTTCTAGCCTCTTACCATTTAAGAAATACTCTGCACTTCTGTTTCTCTTACCAAAGTGGCTAACCTCATATTTAGACATATTATCTGCCATGTACTTTCCCAATCAAATTCTCCTGAAAACATTTTACATCTTCCTCACAAAACTGAGGTAATTGGGAATTATGAGGAAAACTCTCTATTGTTGGATTCATACCTGACACAAAGGACGATGGTTGTGGTTATTGGAGGTTAAACATTTTAGTTCCAGGAATCTCAGTAGGAAATCCTCAGGGTAGGGTGCTAGGCCCAACCATATTCAGCTGCTTCATCAATTATCTTCCCTCCATCGTTTAGGTAGAAGTGGGGATGTTTATCCATCATTGCACAATGTTCAGCACCATCCATGACTCCTCAAATACTAAGGAAGTTCTTGTCCATATACAGTAAACTTTAGACAATATCCAGGCATGTGTTCATAAATGGCAAGTAACATTCACATTCACAAGTGCCAACTAATGTCTGTCTTCAACCAGAGATAATCTAACCATCACCTCTTTGCGTTCAGTGGCAAATACCATTGCTGAATCGCCCACTATCAACATCTGGGAGGTTACCTTTGATGAGAAACTGAACTGGACTGGTCATATAAATATTGTGGTAACAAGAGCAGGTCAGAGGCTTGCAATTAACTTACCTTCTGTCTCCCCAATGCCTGTCCACACTGTCCAAGTCAGGAGTGTGATGGAATTGCCTGCATGAGTGCAGCTTCAACAACTACAGCAGAAACTTAACATTATTCAAGACAAAGCAGCTCTCTTGATTGTCATCACATCTACTCATTCCACTACTGACAGTAGGGAGCAGCACTGTGTGCCATCTACTAACCTTCTTGTACCATCTACTAGGAGGAGGTAATGGTCTAGTGGTATTGTCATTCGACTACTAATGCAGAGACCCAAATAATATTTTGTGGATCTGAGTTTGAATCCTGCCATGGCTAGTGGTGGAATTTGATTTCAATTTTTAAAAAAAATCTGGAATTAAGAATCCAACAGTGACCATGGGCAACACAGTGGCTCAGTGGTTAGCACTGCTGCTGTTAGCACCAGGGACCCAGGTTCAATTCCAGCCTCGGGCAACTGTCTTTGTGAAGTTTGCCCATTCTCTCAGTATCTGCAACAATTTCCTCCCACAGTCCAAAGACATGCAAATTAGGTAGATTAGCCATGGGAAATGCATGGTTACAAGGATAGATTTGGGGGAGGGGGGTTGGGATGCACTTCAGAGGATCGGGGTGGACTCAATGAGCCTAATGGCCTGCTTACACTTTGTAGGGATTCTATGAAACTATTGTCAATTATTGGGAAAAATCCATCTGGTTAACTGTTGCCCTTTAAGGAAGGAAACTGCTGTCCTTACTTGGTCTGGTCTACATGTGACTTTAGACCCACAGCAATTAATAATTGTGGATGGCCATTAAATAATGGCCTAGCCAGTGATGCCCACATCTTGTGAATTAAGAAAAGAAGATGCACTGCAGAAATTCACCAAGGTTCCTTCGACAGCACCTCTCAGCCTCATGACCACTAAGATCTAGAAAGACAAGGGCAACAGATACATGGGAACAGCACAATCTGCAAGTTCCCCTCCAAGCCACTCCTATACTGACTTTGAAGTATGTCCATCACTGGTGCTGGGTCAAAAGTCCAGAACTCCCTTCTTAAAAGCAATGTAGATATATCTGCAAAAAAATGGATTGCAGTGGTTCAAGCAAACAGCTTACCATCATTTTCTGCAGGACAGTTAAAGAACAATAAATGCTTATCATGGCTACATTAATAAACAAAATGACTTTTATGTCACAATTGACCTCTGAATGAAATATATTCTAATTTTGGAATGTCAAAACAGTTTATATCCTGAAACCTGTTTCCCTTCAACACCACAAGAATCTAAAAGCAAAACAATTAATGTAAGTATACTGCCATGACATAAAAAAATTAAAACTTACCGGAACAATTCACAACCTGCTTCATTAGAACTTCACAGCTTCTTTGTTCATTTTCAGGGCCCTCAGGTATGTGGTATGTCATGATTACACATCACATCTTTAATAAGGTTCTCATCACTTGAATTACTCACCCGTAATGTAAAATACTTTCATGTAACTACTGTAAAACCATCAGTTTTATGACATATATCAGGGAGGAGACTTATTGCAAGATATTGATTTATTTGGTTTTGACAAATGGACCCAGAATTTGTGGTGAATCCAAACTTGGGACTTATCTCCTCGTCAGTGCATGTTGCTGGATTTTCTATTAACTAACAATATGAATATCACTAATTCACTTTATATCTCCAGCAATTTCTTACATCTTATGTTGTGTTTCTAATGGCCAGATGTTTCTCTGTGCTTCCTTCTTTTATGTGCTGTGCTTTATTTTCTGGATCCAGCTGTGATTCCTTGCTTGTTGGGCTTCTCACACACTGAGTATGGAATGCGTCCTGCACACACTGCAGTCTCCATTCAGAATCATCAATACTCATAGTTGCCATCTGTTTTTGACAAATCAACCAGTTCCTATTTGAACCCAAAATCTGTTTCTCAATCCATAAGATCTTATTTAGTGATTTTTATATGTTGCTGATAATGATATTTTAAATATTAATGTTGAAAATGAAGCCTACAATGTTAATGGTGTTGCTATTAAAATTGATTATGTCAATGGTGGTGTTGATAACATTATGACTTTGATATTGCTTGTATTGATAGTTTAATGAGATAATTTGTGATGATACTAATTTCTCTGGTGAGTTCAATTAAATTGCCTTTTTGATGTGATGATTTGCTCATAGATGTTTTCTATTTTTTCCTTTTACAAATACAGAAAGTAAAATTTAGGAACAAGCAGTTAAAGCCTCAATCTTGCTATGTCAAAAAATTGCATCTACTGGTGTTTTGGGGCTAGCAGTGCCTCTGCACTGCAGGCAGGGTTGGATTATTGTACATTTTTCACATTCCTCACTGACATTAGGAAACAGTAATGACCTTATGAAATATAATCACAGCAGCATTCTTTTTAAAATCACTGCCTCTTGGCAACTACACTAAGGGATAGGGGGTAATTCTGACAGCTATGATTGAAATGAATGCTGGGCTGGAGCCAAATGCCTTACTCTTGTTTCTATATCAAAGTAAGATGGCAATTTGCTGTTTTGAAAATCTGTGTAGAATGCAGCTGAATCTTTTAAAAAGGTTTAACACTTCAGTTTAAGATGGAAAAGATAATAAATTATAGCAGACAATGAGGTAAATAAGAGAGTTAGATTGAATCAACTTGTATTTTAAACTCTGCAATCTAGTGACCTCTTGCTATGCTATAAATTACATGATGGTGTCATAGAATGGGTCAAAGACTGACAATGAGTGGTGAGACATGAATGTCAATGTCGCTGTTGTGATTCTAGCACCAAATTTTCTGTCGGCAGGCTGATTCCAGTGTTACGATTCCTGTCTTTTTTGTTGTCAGTTCAAGCATTGACCTGATAAGTATAACAGATTTGGATAATATTCGTTGCAAATCAACTAGACATTAACATTACATTGACATTGTGATTGTGACCTAAATGTAGATTCACAGCTGAACCAGACATTGCAGTAAGGAGGGGGATTTTGAGGAGGGCAGACTCTCACTGCTCAATTTTTGACAGTTGCAGTCCAGTCCAAGTCACATTGAAGCAAAAGTAATAATAATAGAACTTCGGTGAACACTCTACACTGGAAGAGTGTTAGGATTGTCAGACAGCAATACCAGATGGAAAAGATCTCACCTTGGGGAAAGGATCACAGAAATGTTGTAATTCAGATCTGAGTAAAGTTTTTACACCTTAAGGATGGTGGAAATATGGAAGGTGTTGCCTGAGAGGGTGGTGAAGGCAGGTCCTCCCACAACATTTAAGAAATATCTGGTTGAGCGCATAAGATACCAAGTCATCGTAGGCTATGGATCAAGTGCAGATAAGTGGGATTAGTATAGTTTGGTGGTTAGCATAGACATGGTGGGCTGAAGAACCTTTTTTTATGGTGTATGACTCTATGATACAAGAGCCCCATTCCGATCATCATGGCTATCATCACTCCAGGATTGCTGAGGGAGATTCTCAGTCTGGAATAAGAATAGAAAAAGGTTGCCTCAGTTTAGTGCAGATGAGTCTCATTATGAGATAAAAGAAAATGAAAAACTTCCACTCAGATCAATGAGAAAAATTCACTCCCTGGGATAAGTGAGATTCCTACATTGGGATCAGTGAGAAACGTTCCCACACTGGGAAAAGTAGGAAAGATTCTTGCCATGGGATAATTGGGAAAGAAGCCCACACTGGGATCAGTGAGATTCCTACACTGGGATGAGTGAGAATGACTCTTGTACTGGGATCATTAAGATTAGCGCATTGGAATCAATGAGATTCTCAGATAGGGATGAATATGAAGAGTGCCTTGGATCAATGTCACTTTTATTTTAATAGTTGAGTAATTTTGTCACTTTGGGGGCAAAGATAGAATGTTCTCAGCCTTGGAGAAGTGTAGAAGACTCTTACTGTGGAATTGATAGAGAATATTCTCACTTTGCAGACGACTAGAAACAGTGTACAACACAGAAAAAGGCCATTCACACAATCCATCTATGACCTCATGTATCTCCTCCCATTCCCCCTCAGTTGAACATGCTATTGTAACCATCTGTTCCCTTTTCCCTCATACGTTTGTCTAGCTTTCCCTTAATTACATCAATACTATGCACTTTAATATAAAGCCATGGGAGGGAATCCATATTCTCACTACTCTTAGCCTAAGTTGCTCTGAATACTGAGTTGCATTTTAAATGTGCCACTCAACAGATTTGTGAAAAAAAGTTATATCTTATGGAATAATGGAACTAGACCAACATGGACATGAAATTGGCCAGATAATAGCAAATAGAGAGGTTAATTTTTTTTAGGCTGGTGGAAGGTTTGTAAAGGAGTTTCTCAAGGGCTCCCTTGTTTTTATTCATATTTATTAGTGTTCTAGATTTCAGTAAGAAAGGGACAATTTCAAATTTTGAGGTTGTGATGTACTTTAGGTGCATTGTGAATTTTAAGGATGACAGTTTGGTACTCCAAAAGGCCAGAGACAGTATGTTCCTGTTAGGGTGAAGGGCAAGGCTGGTAGGTATAGAAATGCTGGGTGACTAGAGAAATTGAGGCTCTAGTCAAGAATAAGAAGGAAGCATATGTCAGGTATGGACAGCAGGGATTGAGTGAATCACTAGAAGAGTATAAAGGCAGTAGAAGTACACTCAAGACAGAAATCAGGAGAGCGAAAGGGAACATGAGTTAGCTTTGGCAAATAGGGTTAAGGAGGTTCAAAGGGATTCTATAAATACATTAAGGACAAATGGTAACTACAGAGAGAATATGGCATCTTAAAGGTCAGCAAGGCTGCCTATATGTGGAACTGCAGGAGATGGGGAAGATACTAAAAGAGTTTTTTGCATCTGTGTTTACTGCCGAGAAGGATATGGAAGGTAAAGATCTTGGGGAAATAAATAGCAAGATCTTAAAAAATGGCCATATTACAGAGGAGGAGGTGCTGGATGGCTCAGAATGCATAAAAATCAATAAATCCCCAGGACCTGATCAGGTGTAGCCCAGAACTCTATGGGCAGCTAATGAAGTGATTACTGGGTCCCTTGCTGAGCTATCTGTATCATTGATAGCCACAGGTGAGGTGCTAGAAGATTGGTGGTTGGCTAATGTGGTGCCGCTTTTTAGGAAAGGTGGAAAAGGAAAGCTAGGGAACGACAGACCAGTGAGCCTGACGTCAGTGGTGGACAAGTTAGAGGGGATCCTGAGGAACAGGATTTATACGTATTTGGAAAGGCAACGACTAATTAGGGATAGCCAACATGGCTTTGTGTGTGGGAAATCATATCCAACTAACTTGATTGAGTTTTTTGAAGAAGGAATGAAGGGGATTGATGAAGGCAGAGCAGTGGACTTGATTCTTATGGTCTTCAGTAAGGCGTTCGACAAGGTTCCACCTGGTAGACTGGTTAGCAAGGTTAGATCATGTGGAATACAGTGAAAAATTACCATTTGGCTCAAAAGTAAGAGACAGAGGGTGGGAGTGGAGGGTTGCTTTTCAGACTGGAGGCCTGTGACCAGCGGTATGCTGGGTTCATTGCTTTTTGTCATTTATATAAATGATTTGGATGTGAACATGGGAGATATGGTTAGTAAGTTTGCAGATGACACAAAATTTGGAGGTGTAGTTGACTTCAAAAAAGATTACTTTAGAATACAATGAGATCTTGATTAGATGGGCCAATGGGCCAATGTGTGACAGATGGAGTTTAATTTAGATAAATGTGAGGTGCTGCATTTTGGAAAGGCAAATCAGGGCAGGATTTAAGAACAAAGAGATTATGCTGAATTCACATAAATTACTAGTTTAACCTCAACGGCATATTGTGTGCAGCCACACTTTAGGAGAGAGATGAAGGCATTTCAGAGAGTACAGACAATTTTATGAGAATGGTTCCAAGGATGAAGAACTTCACTGATGAAGCTAGATTTGAGAAGCTGAGAATGTTCTCCTTGGCAAAGAGAAGGCTGAGAGGATACCTGGTTGAACTATTCAAAATCATGAAGGATCTGTGCAGAGTCGATCAAGAGACACTGTCTTCACTTGTGAAAAGATTGAGAATGAGATGGTACAGATTTAATGTAATTATTAAAAGAAGCAAAAGTGAAATGCATAAAATCTTTTTCATGTAGTGAGGCAGATTCAACGGAAACATTGAATAGGAACAAGCTTGAGCTTGTTATCTGGAAAGGAACAATTCACAGGATTATGGGAAAAGACTAAAAAAAAGCACTCAGTGAAGATGCTCATTCAGACAGCTGAACACAGATACAATGGGCCAAATGGCCTCTTTCTGAATTGTAATAATTTGTGATTTTGAGAATTTCCCACTGGATTTCTCTGTGACTGTAATGTAATGACATCCTCCAGCTATGCTCTTTTCCACAAGCGGAAACATTCTTTCTGAATACACTATCAGAAGCTTTTAATTTTCAAGATCTCCCAATAGGTTATACTTCAGTCTTCTTCTCCAAAGAAAAAGTGAAGGTAAAGTTGCTGTTGTCCTAGAGAGATATAACTAGTGTTGGTTTAACCCGAGGGGTACCACACTTCAGGCGAGGGGAGAGGTTGAGTAGAAGAGTCCCTCATGGTAAGTCATGCTGTTGGCATCACTCTGCATCACAAACCAACCATCCAGTCAAGAGAAAACCGACCCAGCCTTTCAATATTTTCCTGATGAAAATCCCATACATTTCTGATAGCATCCTTGTGTGTCTTTTCTGAACCTTCTCGATTGTTACAACATCCTTTTAATAGTAAGTTGACCAGCACTGCAGTCAGTACTCTAAGTGTGGTCAAACTAAAGTTCAATATAGGTTTAGCATAAATTCCTGACTGTTCTACTCTATTGCTCTAGAAAGAAAGCATCATGCTGTGTTTACTTTCTATGTAGCCTTGCTCATCTGACTGGTATATTTGTGCTCTGAGATTCCCTTGTTCTTCTATCCCACAGATACCTGCACTTTCCAAGTGATAATTAACCTCCATGTACAACTTCACCTTTGTATATATTGAACTTCATTTGACAACTATTAGTCCTTTCTGCAAATTTAACCATTTGTTGTCCAATTCATTGCATGACCACCTCAATATCAACACCAACTGTGCCCCTACCATGGTAAATTGCTGTCATCTGCAAATTTAAAAATTGTTTTTGAATCCAAAGGCCAAATGTTTATTGTAAACTATGAACAGCAGTGTCCAGTCTGATAAACTCTCCTTGATACACCCATTCAGATGCCTTTTAAATATTGCAATTGTATGAGCCTCCACCTCTTGCTCTGCAGCTCATTCCATACACAGACCACCCTCTGCATGAAAAAGTTGCCCATTAGGTCTCTTTTATATCTTTCCCCTCTCACCCTCTAGTTCTGGACTCCCCCATCCCAGGGAAAAGACTTTGTCTATTTACCTGATCCATGCCCCTCATGATTTTATAAACCTCTATAAGGTCACCCCTCAGCCTCCGATGCTCCAGGGAAAGCAGCCCTAGCCTATACAAACTCTCCCTATAACTCAAATCCTCCAACCCTGGCAATATCCATGTAAATCTTTTCTGAACCCTTTCAAGTTTCACAACATCCTTCCAATAGGAAGGAGACCAGAATTGCATGCAATATTCCAACAGTGGCCTAACCAACGTCCTGTACAGCTGCAACATGTCCTCCCAAATTCTCTACTCAATACTCTGATCAATAAAGGACAGCATACGGAACACCTTCTTCACTATCTTATCTACTTGCATCTCCACTTTCAAGGAGCAATGAACCTGCACTCCAAGGTCTCTTTGTTCAGCAACACTCTTGAGGACCTTACCATTAAGTGCATAAGTCCCACTAAGGTTTGTTTTCCCAAAATGCAGCACCTTGCATTTATCTAAATTAAACTCCATTTGCCATTCCTCAGCCCATTGGCTCATCTGATCAAGAACCCGTTGTAATCTGAGGTAACCTTCTTTGCTGTCCACTGCATCTCCAATTTTGGTGTCATATGCAAACTTACTAACTATACCTCTTAAGCTCACATCCAAATCATTTATGTAAATGACGAAAAATAGTGGACCCAGCATCGATCCTTGTAGCACTCCACTGGTCACAGACCTCCAACCTGAAAAACAACCCTCCACCACCATCCTCTGTCTTCTACCTTTGAGCCAGTTCTGCATCCAAATGGCTAATTCTCCCTGTATTCCGTGAGATCTAACCTCGCTTACCATTCTCCCATGGGGAACCTTGTCGAACACCTTACTGAAGTCCATATAGGTCACATCTACCGCTCTGCCCTCATCAATCCTGTTTGTTACTTCTTCAAAAAACTCAATCAAGTTTGTGAGACATGATTTCCCAGGGTATATGAATAGGAAGGGTTTGGAGGAATATGGGCCGGGTGCTGGCAGGTGGGACTAGATTGGGTTGGGATATCTGATTGGCATGGACGAGTTGGACCAAAGGATCTGTACATCTCTATGACTCTATGATTCACTTTCTGTTTATTGAGCCAGTGAGTAAACTACTCTGTCACTTGTCCCTATCTCCACATTCTTTGACCTTATTCATTAATATAGTATGGGGAACCTTTCAAACCTTTTGAAAACCAGAAAAATTGCATTACCATTGAGAGCAGGGAAATACTAAAGGCAAAGACTTTAAAATAAGTCAGAAATTAGGAATTGAGAGCAATACAACAAGAAATATAAACACAGATGAACACAAAACTTCTACAGTTGTGTAAAAAGAATGGAATAACAAAGATAAGCATTGTTTTCCCTGAGAAGATCAGACCAGGGAATTAACAAGAGGAAACAATGAAAATAGCTGAGACATTGAACAATATTTTGTATGTTTTATCACAGCAGAAAATACTCCAAGAATTACAGAAAACCTAGAGGGAAAAATAAGGGAGGAAATTAAAGCAATCACAATTACTTGAGAAAATGTACTGGGAAAATGACTGGGACTAAATGCTGACAGGTCACCTGGGCATGCTCCTTATACCTTAAAGAAATTTCTTTTTAATTCACTCGTGGAACATAGACATCACTGCCTGTTCTCATTGGCCTTGAGAAGGTGGTAATGAGCTGCCTTCTTGAACCACTGCAGTCCACATGCTGTAGATTGAATGCCTTAGGGAGGGGATCCAGGATTTTGACCCAGTGGCATTGAAGGAACAGCAGTATATTTGCAAGTTAGGATGGTCAGTGACCTGGAAGGGAATTAACAGTTGTTAATGTTTCCATGCACCTGCTTCCTTTATCCTTCTAGATAGAAGTAATTGTGAGTTTGGAAAGTGGTGTCAAAAGCTCTTTGGTAAATTTCTGCAGTACACCCGGTAGGTAGTACACACTGATGTTACTAAGTATCAGTGGTTTTGGGAGTGGTTAATTTCAGCAACTGGTGAACAAGGGCACTCAGGTCTTGTTGCACCTCCACCTTTCCTACTCTTTCCTAAACTAATTTCCTGTTTTGGCTAATAAAGTGGATAACCTCACATTTATCCACTTAGTCTGTCTTGTAATTGTCCACTCACTGAACTTGTCCAAATGACAATGAAGCATCTCTGCATCTTCCTCCCACCCAGCTTTGTGTGATCTGCTAACTTGGAGAGAATGCATTTCATAGCCTCATCTAAATCATTCATACATATTCTGAATAGCTGGGGTCCTAGCACTGATTCTGGCAACACTCCACTAGTTACTGGCTGGCACTCAGAAATGACTTTTATTCCTACTTTTTGTTTCCTGTATGCCAATCAGTTCTCTATCCATGTCAATACACTACCCCCAATTCCATATGCTTTAACTTTACATGCTAATCCCTTCGGTTGGACCTTATTGAAAGACTTCTGAAAGTCCAAGTAAACTACATCTACTGGATCCCCCTTATGAACTCTACTACCAATAACAGGCAAACCAGTCTGTAATTTCCCATTTTCCCTCTACCTTTTTGAAATAGTGAGGTTCTATTTGCTGCCCTCCAATCCAGAGGAATGTTTCCGAGATCTATAGAATCTTGAAAGATGGCCACCCATGCACTCTCTACTTCTACAGTCACTACCTTAAGACTCTAAGATTTAGATTATTAGGCCCTGAGGCTATAAATCAGTTAATCCAGCATTTGTTGTTGGAAAACGCCAGTTCCCATTATTAAGGAATTAGTAGCAGGACATTTAGAAAATCATAATACAGTCAAGCAGATTCAACATGAATTTGTGAAAGAGAAATTCTGTTTAAAAAGTATATTCAGTCCTACTGAGGATGTAATAAGTTGGTGAATAAAGGGAATTAAGTAGCTGACACACACTTGGATTTCTGAAAGGCATTTGATTACGTTATTAATAATATAAGTGGGTTCCCTAAAGGGTAAGAGCTCATGGGGGTAGTACATTAGCATGGATACCAGATTGGTTAACAACCAGGGAACAAAGACTTTGGATCATTGGGTCATTTGGAACTTGACAAACTGTAATTAATGGCCTCAGGGGTGTCAACTATTTATCGTTTATGTGAATGATTGGATGATGGAACTGACTGCATTTAGCCAAATTTAAGCAGGCAAGTAAACTGTGAGGAGGACACAAAGAGTCTGAAAAGGAATATGGGTACATTAAGTGAAACAAGACAAAAATTAACAGGTGAAATATATTATGGGAAAATATATTGAGGTTGTCCACTCACTTTCCTCCTCCAAGTCAGTAATATATATTGAAAATAACTGTGGCCTCAGCACTGATCTGGCAGCATCCAAGGAACAGGAGAATCGACGTTTCGGGCATAAGCCCTTCTTCATTCCTGAAGAAGGGCTTATGCCCGAAACGTCGATTCTCCTGTTCCTTGGATGCTGCCAGACCTGCTGCGCTTTTCCAGCAACACATTTTCAGCTCTGATCTCCAGCATCTGCAGTCCTCACTTTCTCCTCAGCACTGATCCTCTGGCACACCACTAGTTAGTTTGCAATCCTGAAAATGCCCCTTTATGTTGTGGTTCTGTTCGCCGAGTTGGAAATTTTTGTTGCAAACGTTTCGTACCCTGTCTAGGTGACATCCTTAGTGCTTGGGAGCCTCCTGTGAAGCGCTTCTGTGGTGTTTCCTCCGGCATTTATAGTGGCCTGTCCCTGCCGCTTCCGGTTGTCAGTTTCAGCTGTCCGCTGTAGTGGCCGGTATATTGGGTCCAGGTCGATGTGTTTGTTGATGGAGATTGTGGATGGCACTCTATAAATGCCGGAGGAAACACCACAGAAGCACTTCACAGGAGGCTCCCAAGCACTGAGAATGTCACCTAGACAGGGGACGAAACATTTGCAACAAAAATTTCCAGCTCGGCGAACAGAACCACA
>NC_057722.1:57529555-57541613 GCF_004010195.1 Chiloscyllium plagiosum | reverse complement strand
CGACAAGCAACATGAATTCGACTGGGACAACACTACCATTATAGGGCAAGCCAAACAAAGAACAGCCAGGGAATTCCTAGAAGCATGGCACTCATCCACAAACTCCATCAACAAACACATTGACCTGGACCCAATATACCGGCCACTACAGCGGACAGCTGAAACTGACAACCGGAAGCGGCAGGGACAGGCCACTATAAATGCCGGAGGAAACACCACAGAAGCGCTTCACAGGAGGCTCCCAAGCACTGAGGATGTCACCTAGACAGGGTACGAAACATTTGCAACAAAAATTTCCAGCTCGGCGAACAGAACCACAACAACGAGCACCCGAGCTACAAATCTTCACCCAAACTTTGAATGCCCCTTTATCACAATTTTCTGTCTACTAATGGTTGGCCTATCATCCATCCATGCTGATATATTATACTCTACACTTAAGTAGACGGAAGAAAATTTTCACCCCGAAGCTGCTAAGAGGTGCAGCAGGAACAGCTAAAAAAACAGTAAAAGGAAAGAATGAAAAACTAGATGGGCTCCCAGGCATTGACTAGGTCACTAAAAGTACAAAGGGAAACATATCATTGTTGACCTTGCAAACATCTCCTTGATAACTTTTTTAAAATGTATTCAATTTTGGTGTATGGGCATTACTAACTGGTCAACATTTATTGCCCACCTCTAGTTGCCCTTGAGAAGTGAGCTGCCTTCTTGACATGCTGCAGTTCATGTGCTGGAGGTAAACCCTCAATGCCCTTGAGGGAATTCAGGATGTTGACCCATCCAAGGACTACAGCCAAATTCAAAGAGCTGTCTCACAGACTCGTCAAACAAGACCTTGACATTGTCATTACTCACAGAACCACAATGTACACACAGTGTCTGAAAACACACTATCGCTATCCTAGGTCATGCCCTCTCCTGCTGGCAGAGCAGACCAGCAGAGCTAATGGCACAGTATACATTCAGAAGGAAACTCCTCTGGGAATCTTCTCCATGGACTGTGGAATTCTCATGGCATCAGGTCAAACATTGGCAAGGAAACCTCCTGCTGATTGCCACATACCAAGCTCCCTCGCCCGGTTGATGATTCAGTGCTTTTCCATGTTAAACACCATTTGAAGGAAGCATTGAGGGGTGATAGGAGCACAGGATGCACTCTGGATTGGAACTTAAATGTCTGCCATCAGAAGTAACTCGGCAGCACCACTACTGACCTGGTTGTGTCCTAAAGGAAATAGCTACTAGCCTAGGCCTGTAGGGGGTGATGAAGGAACCACTGAGAGGGAAATACATATTTTTGACATCGTCCATAACAATCTGCCTGCCTCAGATGCATCTGATCATGACATTATCAGTAAGAAAGACAGTCGTTGTGGAGGTGAAGGTGTCAGTGGGGGAGCACTTTGGGGTCAGCGACCATAATTCTATTGGATTTAAAATAGTGATGGAAAAAGATAGACCAGATCTAAAAGTTGAAGTTCTAAATTGGAGAAAGGCCAATTTTGATGGTATTAGGCAAGAACTTTCAAAAGCTAATTGGGGCAGATGTTCGCAGGTAAAGGGACGGCTGGAAAATGGGAAGCCTTCAGAAATGAGATAACAAGAATCCAGGGAAAGTATATTCCTGTTAGGGTGAAAGGAAGGGCTGGTAGGTATGGGGGATGCTGGATGACTAAAGAAATTGAGGGTTTGGTTAAGAAAAAGAAGGAAGCATATGTCAGGTATAGTCAGGATAGATCAAGTAAATCCTAAGAAGAGTGAAAAGGCATATATTTAAGAGGGAAATCAGGAGGGCAAAAAGGGGACATGAGATAGCTTTGGCAAATTGTAGTAAGGAGAATCCAAAGTGTTTTTACAAATACATTAAGGACAAAAGGGTAACTGGGGAGAGAATAGGGCCCCTCAAAGATCAGCAAGGTGGACTTTGTGTGGAGCCGCAGAAAATGGGGGGAGATCCTCAACAAGTATTTTGCATCAGTATTTACTGTGGAAAAGGATATGTAAGATATAGACTGTAGGAAATAGATGGTGACACCTTGCAAAATGTCCATATTACAGAGGAGGAAGTGTTGGATGTCTTGAAATGCATAAAGGTGGATAAATCCCCAGGACCTGATCAGGTGTACCCTAGAACTCTGTGGGAAGCTAGAGAAGTGAAGTGATTGCTGGGCCTCTTGCTGAGATATTTGTATCATCGATAGTCACAAGTAAGGTGCTGGAAAACTGGAGGTTGGCTAAGGTGGTGCCACTGTTTAAGAAGGGTGGTAAGGACAAGCCAGGGAACTATAGACCAGTGAGCCTGACCTCGGTGGTGGGCAAGTTGTTGGAAGGAATCCTGAGGGACAGAATGTACATGTATTGGAAAGGCAAGGACTGATTAGCTTAATCAACATGGCTTTGTGCGTGGGAAACCATGTCCCACAAACTTGATTGAGTTTTTTTTGAAGAAGTAACAAAGAGGATTGATGAGGGCAGAGTGGTGAACGTGATCTATATGGACTTCAGTAAGGCATTCGACAAAGTTCCCCATGGGAGACTGGTTAGCAAGGTTAAATCTCATAGAATACAGGGAGAACTAGCCATTTGGATACAGAACTGGCTCAAAGGTAGAACACAGAGGGTGGTGGTGGAGGGTTGTTTTTCAGGATGGAGGCCTGTGACCAGTGGAGTGCCACAAGGATCGATGCTGGGTCCTCTACTTTTTGTTATTTATATAAATGATTTGGATGAGAGCATAAGCGGTATAGTTAGTAAGTTTGCAGATGACACCAAAATTGGAGGTGTAGTGGACGGCGAAGAAGGTTACCTCAGATTGCAACGGGTTCTTGACCAGATGGGCCAATGGGCTGAGAAGTGGCAGATAGAGTTTAATTCAGACAAATGTGAGGTGCTGCATTTTGGGAAAGCAAATCTTAGCAGGACTTCTACACTTCATGGTAAGATCCTAGGGAGTGTTGCTGAACAAAGAGACCTTGGAGTGCAGGTTCATAGCTCATTGAAAGCGGAGTCGCAGGTAGATAGGATAGTGAAGAAGGCGTTTGGTATGCTTTCCTTTATTGGTCAGAGTATTGAGTACAGGAGTTGGGAGATAATGTTGTGGCTGTACAGGACATTGGTTACTGGATTAGAGTGGTGCTGGAAAAGCACAGCAGTTCAGGCAGCATCCGAGGAGCAGGAAAATCGACGTTTCGGGCAAAAGGCCTTCATCAGGAATGTTTTTACCAGGACATTGGTTAGGCCACTGTTGGAATATTGCGTGCTATTCTGGTCTCCATCCTATCAGAAAGATGTTGTGAAACTTGGAAGGGTGCAGAAAAGATTTACAAGGATGTTGCCAGGGTTGGAGGATTTGAGCTATAGGGAGAGGCTGAATAGGCTGGGGCTGCTTTCCCTGGAGCGTCGAAGGCTGAGGGGTGACCTTAAGAGATTATGAGGGTCATGGATAGGGTAAATAGACAAAGTTTTTTCCCTGGGTGGGGGAATCCAGAACTAGAGGGCATAGGTTTAGGGTGAGAGGGGAAAGATATAAGAGAGACCTAATGGGCAACATTTTCACACAGAGGGTGGTACATGTATGGAATAAGATGCCAGAGGAAGTGGTGGAGGCTGGTACAATTGCAACATTTAAAAGGCATTTGGATGGGTGTATGAATAGGAAGGGTTTGGAGGGGTATGGTCTGGGTGCTGGCAGGTGGAACTAGATCAGGTTGGGATATCTGGTCGGCATGGACGGGTTGGACTGAAGGGCTTGTTTCCATGCTGTACATCTCTATGACTCTATGACTCTAAGTCCTGTCTTCACATTGAAGATTCCCTCAACCATATCACGTGGCACTATCACTGCACAATAAGACAGGCCTCGAACAGATCTCAACAGGTCTGGAAAAAACAGAGTCTGGTCACTGTTTATCAGAACAAGTCAAATCAAGGGAGAAATTTCATAGTGAATGGTTGGGTCTTAAGGGGTGAAATGGAACAAAGGCATCTTGGAGTTCAGGTTCACCAGTCTCTGAAAGTGGAGTCACAGGTAGACAGGGCAGTGAAGAAGGCTTTTGGCACACTAACCTTCATCAGTCAGGCATTGAGTATAGAAGTTGGGCATATATGTTGCAGTTCTACAGGACATTGGTGAGGCTGCACTTGGAGTACTGTGTCCAGTTTTGTTCACCTAGTTATAGGAAGGATGTTATTAAACTAGAGAGTGCAGAAGAAATTTACAAGAATGTTAGCGAGTTTTGAGAAGATTTGTAGCTCAGGTTAAGGTTTTGGATGTAGGTTTGCTCAGGTGAGCTATAAGGTGTATTTCCAGATGTTTCCTTATTTTACTAGGTAACATCTTCAGTGGACCTCATGTGAAGCAATGCTGAAAGTTCTTGCTTCCTATTTATATGTTTGGGTTTCTTTGGGTTGGTTGCAAGAATTTTGCCTGGACTGAATGGTCTGAGTTATAGGCAGAGTTGGACAAGTTGGGACTCCTTACTTTAGAATGTAGGAGACTGAGGGGGGTCCTTACAGAGGTGTATAAGATCATGAGAGGCATTGATAGGTTGAAAGCACTCAGTCTTTTTCCTGGAGGAAGAACTAATCTTCCGCCTCGGGATCCTCCAACCCAATGGCATCAATGTGGATTTCACCAGTTTGCTCATTTTCGCTCCTCCCACCTTATCCCAGTTTCAACCTTCCAGCTCAACACCACTCTCATGGTCTGTGCTACCTGCCCATCTTCCTTCCCACCTATCCGCTCCACCGTCCCCCTGACCTCTCACTGTTAACCCCACATCCATCCACCTATCGCACTCTCAGATACCTTCCCCCCCCAGCCCCACCCCCCTCCCATTTAACTCTCCACCCCTGAGGGTCCTAGGCTCATTCCTGATGAAGGGCGTTTGCCCGAAACGTCGATTTTCCTGCTCCTCGAATGCTGCCTGACCAGCACCACACTCTCGGCTCTCCAGCATCTGCAGTCCTCACTTTCGCCAAGAGGACTAGAGAGCATCAGCTTCAAGTTAGAGGTGAAAGAATAAAGGGAACCTGACGGACAACATTTTTACACAGAGCGTGGTATGCATATGGAATGAGCTACCAGTAGAAGTGGTTGAGGCGGGTACATTAACAACATTTAAAAGGCATTTGGACTCCTAGTACAGGGAAATGGGGTTAGCATGGGCAGACATTTTTGTCGGCATGGATTAGTTTGGGCCAAAGGGCCTGTCACCATGCTGTAGGATTCTATGACTCTATACCAACTCAAAGCTGGGTGCCCATGAGGCACTGTGAGCCACCAACAGCAGCAGATTAGTGTTTAATTCCAGTCTGTAAGTTAATGCTCCACACAACCATTACAAGGATTAACCCTGGTTCAATGAAGAATGCATGAATGTATGCTAGGAGCAGCACCTGAAATTACTTAAAGGTGCTGGGTCAATCTGGTGAAGCTACAGCACAGGACTCTTTAAGTGCCACACAGTGCCTCATGTGGAAGCACCAAGTGACAGAGTTAGGTGATTCCAAAACCAATGGATCAGATCTAAGCTCTGCAATCCTGCAATATCCAGTTGTGAATGATGGTGCACAATTAAACAACTCACTGGAGGTAAAGGCTGTACAAATATCCACATTCTTATTGATGGGGAACTCCAAAACATGAGTCTGAAAGATAAGCCTGAAGTAATTCTTCAGACTGGAAGTCTGTGATCATGGGTGTTCTGAAACAATCAATGTTGGGTCAATGCTTGTTGTTTGTAATTTATATAAATGATTTGTATGAGAATATAGGAAGCATGGTTCGTAAGTTTGTAGATGATACCAAAACTGGTGGTATCGTAGACAGTGAAGAAAGTCATCTAAGAGTTAAATGGGATCTGAATCAGCTGGGCCAATTGACTGAAGAGTGACAGATGGAGTTTAATTTAGAGAAATGTGAGGTGTTGCATTGTGGTGGGACAAACCAGGGCAAGACTTAAGCAGTTAATGGCAGGACCTTGGGGAGTGTTGTCAAATAGAGGGTTCAGGTACGTTCTTTCTTGAAAGTAGCGTCACAGGTAGACAGAAAGGCATGCTTTTCGTAATTGATCAGATCACTGAGTATTGGGTTTAGGATGTCATGTTGCAGCTGTACTGGACTTTGGTGAGGCCATTTTTGGAGTTCTGGTCACTCTGCTAGAGGAAGGATGTTAATGAGTTGTAAAGGGTGCAGAAAAGATTTACCAGAATGTTACCAGGACTGGAGGGCTTGAGTTATAAGGAGAGGCTGAATAGGCTGAGACGTTTTTTTTCCTGCAGCGTAAGAAGTTGAGATTATGGAGGTTGAGGTTATAGAGGTTAAACTTTATAGAGGTTTATAAAATCATGAGGGCATAGATTTGATGAATAGCCAAGGTCTCTTCCCCAAGGTTTGGGAGTCCAAAACAAGATGGCATAGGATTAAGGTGAAAAGGGAAAGATTTAGATGGGTCCTAAGATGCAACTTTTCAAGCTGAGGGTGATGCATGTATGCAATGAATTGCCAGAGGAAGTGGGAGAAGCCAGTACAGTTACAACATTTAAAAGATATTTGGGCAGGTGCTTGAATAAGAAAGGTGAAAAGGATATGGCCTAAACGCAGGCAAATGGAACTAGTTTAGTTTGGCAAACCTGATCAGCATGGACGAGGTGCTGTATGACTCCATGACTATAGACTAAGTACTAAGTGAGTGATCCATCTCGGCATCCTCTAGTGATTCTCAGAATCACAGAAACCAATATTCAGCCAGTTCGATTCAGTCCATGTGTTTCAAGAAACAGTTTGAGGCACTGGCTACTACAAAGGCTATAGGCCCTGACAACATTCCAGCAAGAAATCTGAAGGCTTGTGTTCCAGAACTTGTCATGTCCCTGGACAAAATTGTTCCGGTACAGCTACAATACTGACAATGCGAAAAAATGAGAGAAGGTGAGGACTGCAGATGCTGGAGATCAGAGTCGAAAGTGTGATGCTGGAAAAGCACAGCAGGTCAGGCAGCATCCGAAGTGCAGGAGAATTAATGTCTTGGGCATAAGCCCTTCATCAGGAAGGGTGGAAACATGTCCGGTATGTGCTGTACACAAAAAGCAGGACAAATCCAACGTTGCCAATTACCACCCAATCAGTCTACTCTCGATCATCAATAAAGTGGTGGAAGAAGTCAACAGCAGTGCTATTAAGCAGTACTTGATAATAATAAATAACTAACTCAGTGACACCCAGTTTGGATTCTTCCAGAGCCACTCAGCTCCTGACCTCATTAGTGTTAGTTCAAACACGAAGAAAAGAGCTGAATTCTAGAGGTCAGATAAGAGTGATAGCCTTTAACAACAAGATCACATTTGACCGAGCATAGTCTCAATTACTCCCAGCAAAACTGAGTTAATGGGAATCATTCAATTATACCTGGCACAAAGCAAAGTGATTGTGATAATTGGAGGTCTGTAATCCCAGTACCAGGACATATTCTCAGGGCATTGTCCTAGGTCCAAACATCTTCAGTTGCTACATCACAAGTTCAAAAGTGGGAATGTTCACTTATGTTTGCACAATTTCAGCACCATTCATGTTCCTCAGATACTGAAGCAGTCCATATCCAAACCCAGCAAGACCTGGACAATGTCCATGCTTGACCTAATAAGTCACAAGTAATATTCAAACCATATAAATATTACACAATGATCATCCCAAACAAGGGAGAAGCTATCAATTGCCCCTTGATTGTCAATGGCATTACCAATGCTGAATTCCCCACTAACAATATTGAGGTGGTTACTATTAACTAGAAACTGAACTGACCTAGTTTTATAAATGCAAAAAAAATGCAAGAACAGATCAGAGGCTATGAATCCCTCAGTGAGTACCTCACCTCCCCACTCCGCACAGCCTGTCCACCATCTACAAAGTGCAAGTCAGGAGTGTGATGGAATAAACCCCAATTACTTCGAAGAGTGCAGCTCCAACTATAGTCAAGTAGCATGAAATCATTCCAGGACAAAATGACCCACTTGATTGGTGCCACATTTATCACCTTTAACATTCATTCCTTCTATCCCAATGTTCAATTGCAGAAATGTGTATTATCTTCAAGATGCACTGCAGAAATTCACAAGGCTTCTGAGACATTACCTTCCAAACCCAAGACTATAGAAGGACAAAGGTAGCAAATATATGGGAACACCATCACCATCACCATCCCCTCCACAACAGTTGCCATCCTGACCTGGAAATATATCACTGATCCTTTAGTGTCATTGAGTCAAATTCCTTGAACTCCCTCCCTAACAGCACTGTGGGTCTACCCGCAACAAATGGACTACAGCAGTTTAAAAAGGCAGCTCATCACAACCTTCTTGAGAGCAACTAGAGGTGGTGAACAAATATTTCCCCAGGAATTTATGCCATAGCCTGTGAATGAATAAAGAGAAAAAATATGCTACTGGGTAGGGTCTGGGACCTTACAGAAGATGACTTTGTGTGAGTGATGAGAGGTCTGGAAGTAAAATTAGAGATAACTGAAAGCAAGGGAAAAAAGGAACTTTACAATAACAACATAAAGGAGCAGACCAGGAAGGAGAAAAGTGAAAGGATGCACTTAACCTTAAAAACAAGTGCTACTTTCATCACAAACATTCTCCAAACTGGTGACCCCAGAGACAGCAGTAGCAGAAAACTTGCTGTATCTATTTTTGTCAAAAAAATTGATAAATTTGAAGAAAGTGAAGAGAATTTTACAACTTTTAGAAGATCTACACAATCATGGTTCAAACGATGATGTCTGTGGGAACATTTATTAAGACTGCAGCCAAAGACTATCATTTAGAAATTGTGCAAAGGGATATATGAAATGTTTTGGACCATGAAATATGAGAAAATGTGCATATTGCCCGTGAAGCAGTGGGAAGCCTCCACCTTGGCGACAGAACCTGCAGGTTCGAAACAGTAGCAGGCTACTTAACCCCTCCTCCTTAAACCCAGATTCAGTAAGATTGTGACTGATCTAATTGCTCCACATTTCTACTTACCTCTGAACTCTCTTTCTTGAAGGATGTTGAAAGCAGAGTCTTTGAATATTTTTAAGGTAAGAATGGATGAGGAAGTGGAACGGTGGGCTGATAAATTTGCCAATGACACGAGGTTGGTAGAGAACTGTTGTAGGTTGCAATGGGACATTGGTAGGGTGCATAACTGTGCTAATAAGTGGCAGATAGAATTCAACCTGGAAAAGTGTGAAGTCATTAACTTTGGAAGGTCAAACTTGAATGCAGATTACAGGGATAAAGGCAGTATTCTTGGCAGTGTGAAGGAACAGAGGGTTTTAGATTACTTACAGTATGGAAACAGGCCCTTTGGCCCAACAAGTCCACACTGACCTGCCGAAGCACAACTCATCCAGACCCATTCCCCTACATTTACCCCTTCACCTAACACTATGGGCAATTTAGCATGGCCAATCCACCTAACCTGCACATTTTTGGATTGTGGGAGGAAACCGGAGCACCCGGAGGAAACCCACGCAGTCACGGGAGAATGTGCAAACTCCACACAGAGGGTCGCCTGAGGCGGGAATTGAACCTGGGTCTCTGGCGCTGTAAATTTGTATCCTTCCTTAAATAGGGTGCCCAATATTGTTGACAGTACTCCAGATGCAATCTCACCAGTGTCATGATTAACTAAAACATAATCTCCCAACTTGTATTCAATTCCTCTCACTAGATCCCTCAGAGTTACCACCCAAGTTGATAGAGTTGTTAAGAAGGTGTATGGTGTGTTGGCTTTCATTAGCAGGGGGATTGAATTTAAGAAGCACAAGGTTATGCTGCAGCTCTTTAGAACCCTGACTAGACGACACTTGGAATATTGTGTTCAGTTCTGGTCACCTCATTATCAGAAAGATGTGGAAGCTTTAGAGAGGATGCAGAGGAAGTTTACCAATATGCTGCCTGGACTGGAGGGCATGTCTTATGAAGAAAGGTTGAAGGAGCTAGGGCTTTTCTCATTGGTGCGAAGAAGGATGAGAGGTGCCTTGATAGAGGCATACAAGATGTTGACAGGCATAGATAGAGTGGATAGTCAGAGACTTTTTTCCCAGGGCAGAAATGTCTATCATGAGGGGGCATAATTTTAAGGTATTTGGAGGAAGGTTTAGGGGAGATGTCAGAGGTAGGTTCTTTACACAGTGAGTGATGGGTGTGTGGAATGCACTGCCAGCAGTGGTCGTAGAGTTATATACATTAGGGACATTTAAGCAACTCTTGGTTAGGCACGTGGACGATAGTACAATAAAGGGTATGCAGGTTAGTCTGATTTTAGAGTAGGATAAAAGGCCGGCACAACATCGAGGGCCAAAGGGCCTGTACTGTGCTGTACTGTTCTAAGTTATATGAATAGATAAATTCTCAAGAACCAAAAAGTTATCAAAGTCTCATGAGAAAATATTTCATCTCTTTCTAAATTAGGTGAGGCATTATCTTTAAACAGTGGTTCCAATTCTAGATTCGTGCAGAAGAGGAAACATCATTTCCACATCTACCCTGTTAAGCTCCCTCAGAATCTTAAATGTTTCAATCAAGTTGCCTCTTATCTTCAAAACTTCAGCAGAGCTAAGCCTAGCCTGTCCAATCTTTCCTCATAAGACAATCTGCCCATTCCTGGTATTAGTCTAAACCATCCAGAACATCTTCCTTAAATAGGGTGCCCAATATTGTTGACAGTACTCCAGATGCAATCTCATCAGTGTCATGATTAACTAAAACATAATCTTCCACCCCGACCTCAAATTCACCTGGACAGTCTCAGATTCCTCCCTCCCCTTCCTCGACCTTTCTATTTCCATCTCAGGCGACTGAATCAACACTGACATCTACTACAAACCGACCGACTCCCACAGCTACCTGGACTACACCTCCTCCCATCCTGCCCCCTTTAAAAACGCCATCCCATTCTCCCAATTCCTTCGACTCCGCCGCATCTGTTCCCAGGAGGACCAGTTCCAAAAACACACATCCCAGATGGCCTCCTTCTTCAAGGACCGCAATGTCCCCCCCGACATGGGCGACGATGCCCTCCACCGCATCTCTTCCACTTCCCGATCCTCCGCCCTTGAACCCCGCCCCTCCAACCGCCACCAGGACAGAACCCCACTGGTCCTCACCTACCACCCCACCAACCTCCATGTACAGCGCATCATCCGCCGCCATTTCCGCCACCCCCAAACGGACCCCACCACCAAGGATATATCTCCCTCCCCTCCCCTATCAGCTTTCCGTAGAGACCACTCCCTCCGCGACTCCCTTGTCAGATCCACACCCCCCACCGACCCAACCACCACTCCCGGCACCTTCCCTTGCAACCGCAGGAGGTGCAACACTTCCGCCCACACCTCCCCCCTCACTTCTCTCCAAGGCCCCAAAGGAAACTTCCATATCCGCCACAGATTCACCTGCACCTCCACCCACATCATCTACTGCATCCGCTGCAGCCGGTGTGGCCTCCTCTATATTGGGGAGACAGGCCGCCTACTTGCGGAGCGATTCAGAGAGCACCTCTGGGCCACCCGGACGAACCAACCCAACCAACCTGTAGCACAGCATTTCAACTCCCCCTCCCACTCCACCGAGGATATGCAGGTCATTGGACTCATCCACCGCCAAACCACAACAACCCGACGGTCGGAGGAGGAGCGTCTTATCTTCCGACTGGGAACCCTCCAACCACAGGGGATGAACTTGGACTTCAACAGTTTCTTCACCCCCCCTCCCCCCACCTTGTCTCAGCCGGATCCCTCCAGCCCGGCACCGCCCTCCTGACCTGCAGTCTTCTTCTTGACCTCTCCGCCTCCATCCTACTCCGACCTATCACCCTCACCTTGACCTCTTTCCACCTATCACATTTCCAACGCCCCTCCTCCAACTCCCTCCTCCCTACCTTTTATCTTCTCCTGCTGAACACTCTCTGCTCATTCCTGAAGAAGGGCCTGTGCCCGAAACGTCGAATCTCCTATTCCCTGGATGCTGCCTGACCTGCTGTGCTGTTCCAGCAATAAAGTTTCAA
>NC_057722.1:57452507-57529104 GCF_004010195.1 Chiloscyllium plagiosum | reverse complement strand
TAATTAGTATCCTGTTCCTGCCTTATCTCCATAACCCTTGATTCCACTATCTTTGAGAGCTCTATCCAACTCTTTCTTAAATGAATCCAGAGAGTGGGCCTCCACTGCCCCCCTGTGGCAGAGCATTCCACACAGCCACCACTCTCTGGGTGAAGACGTTTCTCCTCATCTCTGTCCTAAATGGTCTACCCTGTATTTTTAAGCTGTGTCTTCTGGTTCGGCACTCACCCATCAGTGGAAATATGTTTCCTGCTGCCAGAGTGTCCAATCATTTCATAATCTTATACGTCTCTTCAGTCTTTCAGTGTAAGGTAATTCCGCCATTCTAGGAATTGACCTCGTGTACCTACGCTGCATTCCCTCAATAGCCAGAATGTCTTTTCTCAAATTTGGAGACCAGACCTGCACACAGTACTCCAGGTGTGGTCTCACCAGGGCCCTGTACAGCTGCAGAAGCAGCTCTTTGCTTCTATACTCAATTCCTCTTGTTATGAAGGCCAGCATGCTATTAGCCTTCTTCACTACCTGCTGTACCTGCATGCTTGCCTTCATTGACTGGTGTACAAGAACACCCAGATCTCTCTGTACTGTCCCTTTACATAAATTGATTCCATTGAGGCAGTAGTCTGCCTTCCTGTTCTTGCTACCAAAGTGGATAACCATACATTTATCCACATTAAACTGCATCTGCCATGCATCTGCCCACTCACCTAACTTGTCCAGGTCACCCTGTAATCTCCTAACATCCTCATCACTTTTCACCCTGCCTCCCAGCTTTGTATCATCAGCAAATTTGCTAATGTTATTGCTGATACCATCTTCCTCTCACTATAAATGATTACATTTGAAATGCTGGCAGATGGGATTAGATTTATTTCCGATTTATGGTCAGCATGGACGATTTGGATTTAAGGGTCTGTTTCCATGCTGTATGTTTCTATTATTCTATCATTATTATTATCTTTCCTAATTATTCGCTGTAACTATATACTGACCTTTCGTGATTCATGCACCAGGACATCCTCTGCATCTCAGAGCTCTGCAATTGCTCAGCATTTAGATAAATTTTAGATAAATACAGATTTAGATAAAAAACATCTTAAAATAAAATACATATTGAGAGGGAGGAAGTTTTAGTGGTTTTAGCGTTTTGGAAGTAGGGATAAATCAGGGAACCATAGGCCCATTAGTCTAACACCTCTGGTAAGGAAACTATTGGCAAAAGGTTTTGAGGAACAGAATTATCTTCACTTGAAGAGGCAAAGGACGAATCAAAGTTAGTCAGCATAGCTTTGGAAGGGGAAAAACATGTCTACCAAATATGTTTGAAGAGGTGATCAGCTGTTTAGATGAGGGTAGTGCAACTGCATGGACTTCATGAAAGCTTTAGACAAAGTTACACAGGGAAACTGGTTCAGAAGTTATGCACCCATAAGATCCAGGGCAGTTTGATAAATTAGATCCAAAATTGGCTTAGTGACAGGATGCAGATGATGATGGTTGAAGGATGCTTTTTGACTGGATGTCTATGTCCAGTGACTTACTGCTGGCTTTGGTGCTGTGTCTCTTGCTGTTTATTGCCTACATTAACGATCTAGACATGAATGTAGGAAGTATGATCAGTAAGTTCACAGATGACATGAAAATTGGTGATGGTGATAAATAAAAAGGAGGAAAGCCTTAGCCTACAGGTTAATATAGATGGACTGGTCAGATGGCTAAACAATGACAAATGGAATTTAATCCTGAAAGTTGTGAAGAGATATGCATTTTGGGAGGACTAAAAAGGGAATGCACATTGAATAGTATAACCCTTGGAAGTTCAGACAATCAGAGAGGTCTTACTGTGCCTATCCATAGATCACTGAAAGCAATAGGACAGCTAGATAAGGTGGTTACGAAGGTATATGGGATACTTGCCTTGAATAGTCAAGAAGCTTGGAAGTTATTATGAAACTTTATATAACATTAGGTGGGTCGCAATGGAGTAGTGTGCATTTCTGGTTGCCACACTATAGGAAGGACATGATTACACTGGAGAGGACGGAGAAGAGATTCACCAGGAAGTTGAAAAGTTGTTTCCACAGATTGGGGAATGTAGAATACAGGGACTTAGTCTCAAGATAAGGGGCCGATCATTTAGGACCGAGATGAGGATAACCCTTTCATACAAAAGATTGTGAATCTTTGGATTTCTCCACCGCTGAGGCTGGGGATGCTCTGTCATTGCAAATATTTAAAGCTGAGATAGACTTTTGTCTCTTAGGACATTGGGGATATGGGGAGGAGGTGAGAAAGGGGAGTTGAAGACCAAGATCAGCAATGATCATATAGATTTAACGAACAAACACAATGAACTGAATGGTCTACTCCTATTTACATTTCTTATGTTCTTATGTGAAAGACTCTTACTCTGTGACAGTTGAGGATGATTCTCAATATGGCTGGGAAATGAGGAAAATGTCCTTGATTGTACATAAATATCTCTTTGTGTTTTTGTAGGCACTCCATGTCCTATTGTACATCCTCCTGCCAATGGTACAATTGAACCTGTCCAGGAGCAATATTCATTCAAAGATCAGGTCCAGATCAGATGTAACACTGGATTTAAATTTGTCAAGGTACTTTACATAGAAGTTTTGGTTGTTTTGAAATCAATTTGGCATCATTATTCTCATCAGTTGGTAGTTTTGTTGTCTTATTCTTGCAGTCTTCAAATTTTAAACTAATCTTAACTTTAAAATCAGCCCTGATGAAATGTGTTTGGTAACACTGAAACTGGCCTGGCTGTCCAGCAGGTTTAGAGGTTTATTCCCTTATTGTCTCCTTCCATCTCACTTTAAAATTGATAGCTAGGGTCAGTGTCGAGTAATACATTTTTGGAGCATTCTGTCACACATGCCCCTCATATGGAAATGAATTGGTGATTAATTTCAAGGGAATCTGTGTCACACATTGTAAGGCAATAACTAACAGACAACAGTGAAACTTTATACCATTTTGAACCCCAGCCTTTCAGAGATTCATCTGACACAACCAACAACTTCCTAAAATCCAAATCTCTGAGAATGAGTGAACAGATTGCATTTTTGCACTTTCTTGTTTCATGTCTTACAACTTCAAGCCATAGAAATGTACAGCACAGAGACTATTCTTCCCATCAAATGTGAAGTCCTTTGTAAAAAAGAGAATCCAATCAGCCTACATCACATTGTTCAGAATACACTTCTGCTGTTTATCTAACTCTCTTTTAAAGTCCATCTTTGAATCTTTATTTTCCAACTCAGGCTATGCATTCCAAATCATAACCAGTCACTACAGAAATTAATATGTTCTCCAGACATTGTGTATGGTTATTTGATAATTCTTTTAAATCTGCGTCTTTGATTCCTGAATCTCTTTCTATTGTCTACAGTTTTTATTTAGTCTGTTTCAAATTGTCATCAGTTTGAATATCACAATCAAATGTCCTCTGGGTCTTCTCTATCCATGGAGGAGAGCACCAATTTCACTTGTTTCTCCTAAAATCAGAAATCCCTCATCCCTGACACTATTTTAAAATATTTTCTGTACTCTTTACAAACGATCAATCATTTGTCTTAAGGAAGACAATGTGCGAGATAGCTAGGAGAGAGCGCCATCTGACAACAACCAGAATCTTGTGTTGTGACATTATGACACTGAGCTCTTGTGAATTTTAAAATGCCTTCTCACTCTGTTGTTGACACAGTCTTGTCCCAGTCAGTTCTAACAGCATCACGACTATGATACTGAAGTGTATAGACACAGAAACTCAGTGAAATCCAAAGGTATACAATGATCTGCAAGATTGATTGGGTACCGAACTTGGCTATCAGAGTTCTCCAGATATCAGTGACTACAGCAATAAAGCTAATGCCAAAGCGAAGACAGAAATACTGTAGTAACATTAATCTTGGAAAGCAAATTTACATGCATAAACGGCTGTAGAATTGGCTGAGAAGCTAGTTAACACTAACAAAAGACATTTCCTTCTCTGCTGCCAAATGAACAAAATGGTCATGATGTGGAGGAGTCCGTGTTGGACTGGGGTGGACAAAGTTAAAAATCACACAACACCAGGTTATAGTCCAACAGATTTATTTGGAAGCACGAGCTTTTGTTGTGCTGCTTCTTCATCAGGTGGTTGTGGAGCAGAATCAGAAGACACAGAATTTATAGCAACAGGATTGCAGTGTCATGGAATGTAATATTAAACAAATTTAGCTTAAGCCTTTCATCTTTTAGAATGATCATGTTAGTTTCAGGTCCTTCATGTGAAAATCCCAGAACTTTTTAAAGTTACATCCCCAAGATAGCATTAACAATAGGTGCCATCCCAGCTCAATGCATTGAAGGTGTGAGGTTAAAGTCTGTCCATGTCCCAATGTTAGGTCAGACTGATTCTGTTTCTAAAGTGGGATTTACAGAAGTTTACATGGGGTTATGCAGTTTTTGAGCAAAATAAAATGTAATTCTGCAAGTACAAATTCACCCCACAATCTTATACATGTGTGCGTGCAGGGGAGACCAAGTGAATGTGCGCATGTGAGTGTGTGTGTGTGTGTGGGGGAGATGAGTGTCTGTGAGAGAGTGTGTGTATGTGTATGTACCATGTTTCGGGCATCATTGCCTGCAGCATATGAGATAGACAACGCTGACCGACATACACTGCAAGACGTGTCAGAGTGTCGACATGGATACTACCATTACACATGGGGACACCACCCACCATGTATGCAGCAGGTACACGTGTGACTCGGCCAGCGCTGTCTATCTCATATGTTGCAGGCAAGGATGCCCTGAGGCATGGTACATTGGCGAGACCGAGCAGAAGCTACAGCAACGGATGAATGGACACCGCACAACAATCACCAGCCAAGTGTGTTCCCTCCTAGTCAGGGAAAACTTCAGCAGTCCAGCACATTCGACCTTGGACCTTCAGGTGACCATCCTCCAAGGTGGACTTCGGGACAGGCAACAACACAAAATGGCCAGAGGCTGATATCCAAGTTCGGTACCCATGGGATGGCCTCAAATGGGAATTTGGGTTCATGTCACACTAAATGTGTCCCCACTGCACTATACACTCTCTCACACAGACACGTACACAGCGCACATGCACACACGTGCACACACACATGCGTACATACACAGACATACCTAAAAACCCACCCACTCACACAGACCCTCTGTCATACTTCTCGCATCCGCTCACATGTACTCCCCCCACATTCACAGCCACACACGCACCCTCTCATACACTTATACCCCATTACACTCACACGCATACAAATACACATACTCTCTCACAAACACTCACACACCCACTTGATCTCCCCTGCAGGTACACACATTTAAACTTGTGGGGTGAATTTGTACTTGCAGAACTATATTTTATTTTGCTCAAAAACTGTATAAATCCATGTAAACTTCTGTAAATACCACTTTAGAAATAGAATCAGTCTGACCTAACAATTGGGACACAGACAGGCTTTAACCTCACACCTTCAATGCATTATCAGAGCTGAGGCAGCACCTATTGTTAATGCTATCTTGAGAATGTAACTTTAAAACCTTTCTGGGATTTTCATATGAAGGACCGGAAACTAACATGATCATTCTAAAAGATGAAAGACTTAAGCTAAATTTGTTTAATATTACACTCCGTAACACTGCAATCCTATTGCTATAAATTCTGTCTTCTGATTCTGCTCCACAATCACCTGATGAAGAAGCAGCATATCAAAAGCTAGTGCTTCCAAATAAACCTGTTGGACTATAACCTGGTGTTGTGTGATTTTTAACTGATGAAAATGGTGTAATTTTAGAAGGTCGATAGGCAGAAAAAGGAGCTTTACTCTGTATTAAATCCTGTACTAATCCTATTGTGAGAGTTTGATGGAAGGTTTATTTCAATCTAACCCTGTGCTGTAACTCTCTTGGGAGTGTTTGATGGGATGTGGATCTCCCTGCATCTGAGGGTAGTACAGGCAGAAACCATCCTAACATTTTAGAAGTATTTAGATGTGCACGTGTGATGCCAAAGTAGACAAGGCCATGGGTCAAGTGCTGGTAAAAGAGATTCGAATAACTAGGTGCTTGTTTTTGACCAAGCAGACATGATAGACCTGAGGGCTTTTCTCTACGCTGTACACCTCTTTGACTTTGACTTTGTGTTTGATGGAGACAGATGAATCAAAGGGAGCTTCACTCTGTATCTAATCCCAAGCTGTATCGGTTCTGGGAGTGTTTGATAAGGACAGTGTAGAGGAAACACTACTCTGTATTTTACCCTTGCTGTACCCGTCTTGGGAGCATTGGGGGGGGCAGAGTAGAGGGAACATTGCACTATATGTAAACTGTACAAAGAATGGAGGCAGCACAAAAAAGGTAGGTTGAAAATTAAAGGAATGGCCAACTGTACGTGGGTAATGATAACTACAGGTTGAGAGAAACAAATAGTACGCTTCTTTTAATACTAGATGAGATCTGAACGATCATGAAAAATGATCTTGATTCTGGAGGTCGAGATGTAAAGTAAGTTTGAATGGAGCTAAGAAATAGCAAGACAAAGAAGTAATTGGAGGGAGTGGCTATGGGTCCCCTGACAGTAATTACATTGTTTCAGTATATACAATAAGAAATAATGACAGTTTGTGGAAATAATACTGTAATGTTACCAAGTCAAATTATTCAATGAAGACTTGAGGATGGCTTAGGAAAGTGTATTCGAGACAGTTTCTTAAAATAATACATTGTGGAACCAGCCATGGAATAGGCAACTGTAGATCTGGAAAGGTGTAATGAAATATGATTAATTGATGATCTTATAGATTGGGGAAGAGTGATTAATAACATGAGGAATTTCACATTCAGTTTGAGAATGAGAAATTTGGATGTGAAACCAGCGTCTTAAACATAAATAAAATTATGAAGAAAGATATAGTTAAAGTAGACAGGGAGACTTGATTAAAAGGTAAAAGAGCAGATCAGCAGAGACAGATCTTTCAGGAGATATTTCACAATTGCCAGCAAAGATATATTCCATTGAGAAAGTATCAACAAGATGAATGAAACATCCTTGACCAACAAAGACAGCTGACAAGGAGTGTTAAACTAAACAAAAGACAGACATTACCATGCAGATTAGGGGTTCGCCTGAGGGTTGGGAACATTTCATAAACCAAAAAAAAAGGAACAATTAAACATAGAAAGATATAAAATAGGAGCAGAAGTAGAAGATTTGGCCGTTTCAATCTGCTCTTCAATCTGGCTATTAATCCAAATCAGTACCTTGTTCCTGCTTTCTCCCCATACCCCTTGATCCCTTTAACCCCTAAACACTATACATAATTCCCTCTTGAAAAACTCAATGTTTCAAGCACTTTCTCCATTTCTTAGAGGGTGAGACTGGGTAATTAACAATATGAAACACAGTGATGGCAAAGACATGGAACAAAAGTGAGCAATGTTCTGGTATCTCAACTGTTTCCAATTTCTGTAAATGACTTGGGTGAAGGAATGGAAGGAATGGTTGCCAAATTTGCTGATGACGCAAAGAAAGGTAGGAAAGCAAGTTGTGGAAAGAACTTATTAGTATGTTTTTCTAAACTGTTTTCAGTGAGTAGGCAAAGATGCGGCAAATAATATATAATATAGGAAAATGTAATAGTGTCCACTTTGGCAGGAAGAATAAAGTAATTAGGAAAGCTAATAGAATGTAATGATTTTTTGCGAAGAGAATTGAATACAAAATTAGGGAAGTTACGCTTCAGTGAAACAGAACACTGCTGAAATCACATCTGGAGTACTAAGCACAATATTGGTCACTTTATAAGGTGGAGGAGCTTGAGGGTCATTTGGAAATTGGCAGTTACGATGTAGTGGGGATAACTGAGACATGGCTTCAAGTGGACAGGGCCTGGGAAATGAATATTCAAGGCTATACGTGCAATCGTAAGGACAGACTGACTGGCAGAGGGGGTGGGGTGGACCTGTTGGTAAGGAATGATATTCAGTCCCTTGCACGGGGGGACCTAGAGTCAGGGGATGTGGAGTCAGTATGGCTAGAGCTGAGAAATTCTAATGGGAGTTATCTACAGGCCACCTAACAGTAGCCTGGATGTAGTGTGTAAGTTGAATAAGGAGCTGAAATTGGCCTATTGCAAAGATATTACTACAGTTGTTATGGGGGATTTCAACATGCAGGTAGACTGGGAGAATCAGGATGGTACTGGACCCCAAGAAAGGGAGTTTGTGGAGTGCCACCGAGATGGATTCTTAGAACAGCTTGTGCTGGAGCCTACCAGGGAGAAAGCAATTCTGGATCTGGTGTTGTGCAACAAACCGGATTTAATCAGGGACCTCGAAGTAAAGGAGCCATTAGGAGGTAGTGACCACAATACAATAAGCTTTAATCTGCAGTTTGAAAGGGAGAGGGTAGAATCGGAAGTGACAATATTTCAGTTGAATAAGGGGAACTATGGAGCTATGAGGGAGGAGCTGGCCAAAGTTCAATGGTGCAATACCCTAGCAGGGATGGCAGTGGAACAACAATGGCAGATATTTCTGGGTATAATGCAGAAGATGCAGGATCAGTTCATTCCAAAAAGGAAGAAAGATCCTAAGGGGAGGCAAGGGTGGCCGTGGCTGACGAGGGAAGTTAAGGACCAAATAAAGACAAAGGGAAAAAGTATAACATAGCAAAGATGAGTGGGCTGTCGGAGGACTGGGAAGCTTTTAAAGAACAACAGAGGATAATTAAAAAGGAAATACATAAAGAAAAAATAAGGTACGAAGGTAAACTGGCCAAAAATATAAAGGAAGATAGTAAAGGCTTTTTTAGGTATGTGTAAAGAAAAAAAATGGTTAAGACTAAAATTGCGCCCTTGAAGACAGAAACGAGTGAATTTATTACAGGAACAAAGAAATGACAGAAGAGTTGAATTGGTACTTTAGATCTGTCTTCACTGGGGAAGACACGAGCAATCTCCCAGATGTAATAGTGGCTGAAGGACCTGAACTGAAAGGAATTTATATTAGGCAGGAAATGATGTTGGAGAGACTGATAGTCCTGAAGGCTGATAAATCCCTGGGACCTGATGGTCTGCATCCCAGTGTACTGAAGGAGGTGGCTCTAGAAATCGTGGATGCGTTGGTGATCATTTTCCAAAGTTTCTATAGATTCAGGATCAGTTCCTACGGATTGGAGGGTGGCTAATGTTGTCCCACTTTTTAAGAAAGGAGGGAGAGAGAAAACAGAGAATTAGAGACTAGTTAGTCTGACCTCAGTGGTGGGAAAAATGCTGGAGTCAATTATAAAGGATGAAATTACGACAATCTGGATAGCAGTAACAGGATAGGTCGGAGTCAGCATGGATTTATGAAGGGGAAATCCTGCTTGACTAATTTTTGAGGATGTAACTCTGAAGATGGACAAGGGAGATCCAGTGGATGTAGTATACCTGGACTTTCAGAAAGCCTTTGATAAAGTCCCACATAGGAGGTTAGTGAGCAAACTGAGGGCACATGGTATTAGGGGCAAAATACTGACATGGATTGAAAATTGGTTGGCTGACAGGAAACAAAGAGTTGTGATAAACGGCTCCCTTTCAGAATGGCAGGCAGTGACCAGTGGTGTGCTGCAGGGATCAGTGCTGAGACCGCGGCTTTTTACAATGTACATCAATGATCTAGATGAAGGTATTAAAAGTAATATTAGCAAACTTGCTGATGACACAAAGCTGGGTAGCAGGGTGAAATGTGAGGAGTATGTTAGGAGAATACAGGGTGTCCTGGACAGGCTAGGTGAGTGGACGGATGCATGGCAGATGCAGTTTAATGTGGATAAATGTGTGGTTATCCACTTTTGTGGCAAGAACAGGAAGGCAGATTACTACCTAAATGGAATCAATTTAGGTAAAGGGGCAGTACAATGAGATCTAGGTGTTCTTGTCCATCAGTCAATGAAAGCAAGCATGCAGGTACAGCAGGCAGTGAAGAAAGCTAATAACAAGAGGAATTGAGTATAGAAGCAAAGAGGTCCTTCTGCAGCTGTACAGGGCCCTGGTGAGATCGCACCTGGAATATTGTGCGCAGTTTTGGTCTCCAAATTTGAGGAAAGACATTCTGGCTATTGAGGGAGTGCAGCGTCGGTTCATGAGGTCAATTCCCAGAATGGCGGGACTATCTTACGCTGAAAGATTGGAGTGATTGGGCTTGTATACGCTTGAGTTTAGAAGCCTGAGAGGGGATCTGATTGAGACGTATAAGATTATGAAAGGATTGGACACTCTGGAGGCAGGAAGCATGTTTCTGTTGATGGGTGAGTCCCGAACCAGAGGACAGAGTTTAAAAATAAGGGGTAGGCCACTTAGAACAGAGTTGAGGAGAAACTACTTCACCCAGAGAGTGGTAGGTGTATGGAATGCTCTGCCCCAGAAGGCTGTGGAGGCCAAGTCTCTGGATACTTTTAAGAAAGAGTTGGATAGAACTCTTAAGGATAGTGGAATCAAGGGTTATGGGGATAAGGCAGGAACAGGATACTGATTGAGGATGATCAGCCATGGTCATAATGAATGGTGGTGCTGGCTCGAAGGGCAGAATGGCCTACTCCTGCACCTATTGTCTATTGTCTATTATTGTCTATTGTCTTTTGCCTATTGTCTATTTAAGGAAGAATGTAAAAGCATTGCAGGGAGTTCAGAGAAGGTTGACTAGACTGATACTTGCAATGGGTAGGTTGCCTAATGTGGAAAGGATAGAGATGCAAGTCTTTTATCTGCTGGAGTTTAAAAGAGGAAAAGGTGACTGGATTGAAACATACAAAGTTTTGATAGTCGTAACAAGGTAGATGTGGAGAAAATGATTCTTCTTTATGAGAGAACCTAGAACTGGAGTCACTATTTAGCAATCAAGGTAATCCATTTAAAATGGAAATTAAGTGAAATTTATTTTCTCAAGTGAGTAGGGAATCTTTGAAACTTCCTTCCTGAAAAGTTGTTGGATTTAGAGTCCTTAAATCTTTTTAAAGCAGACGTCGATAGATTTTCTTTAAGCCGGGGGTGAAAGGTTACCAGGTCGGGAGGAATGTGGATTTGAGGATACAATCACGTCAGCCATGATTTTATTGAATGCCGGAGAAGACTCAAGGGGATGAATAGCCTTCTCATATACCTGATTTATATGTATGTAAGTAAAGACTCCTTCTGCTCCCACATGTGGATGCAACAGAATCTAGAATATCACTTCAAACAACAATATGAAAGTTCTTTCCTGTGTCTTGGCTAATATTTATCCATCAATTATCATCATCACAGGAATAACAGATAAAGTGGTCACTATTTCATTGGCCTTAGTAAGATTTTGCTGAGTGCAAATTGACTGCCAATTCACAAATGTTTTAACAGTAAATATACTGCATAACTACATCATTGGCCATAAAATGCATTTAGATTTCCGGAGATTTTACAACGTGATGTATAAATGCAACTCGATCTTTCTTTTCACAAACAGATGCTGCCTGCCTATTCTCCAGAATATTGAATTAAACAATGTAGTGTTGATAAGTTGTTCCTGATGACATTTTTAACATCGTGTTTGATGGTTTTCAGGGTGGTGACGAGGTGGAAGCTTATCAGATTGAATGCCAGAAATCTGGAACATGGAGTAGCAGTATACCTACATGCAAGGGTAAGATAAAATCATACAGAATTACTGTAAACATCTTGAAACAGAGATGTACAGATATGAAATAGCATCAGTTACCCTTTCATGTTCAACCAGGACATCAATGCACAAGTTCCTCCACAAAATCTGAACCATTTTCAGTTGCTTCATCAATGACCTTACTTTCATCATAAGGTCAAATGAGGATGTTGACTCATGTTTCTACAAAGTTCAGCACTATTCACAATTCCTCAGATGCTGAGGAATTGTGAATAGTGAAGGAGTCCATACCCAAATTTAGTTAAGCCACATTTGGAATATTGCCACACTACCAGAAGGATGTGGAGACTTTGGAGAGGCAGAAATAGTTTACAAGGGTGTTGCCTGATTTGGAAGGTATTAGCTATGAGGAGAGATTGCCATTCTCTAAGTTTTTGTAAGTGTCAAGAATGTAGTCTTCTATATTTTCAGTTATCGATTGTGGGGCACCCCGAGCACTAGAGGACGGATTCATTACTTTCCACACCACAGACAATCTAACACTGTTCGGGAGTCACATTGAATATTCATGTCATGCCTTATATTACCGGATGGAGACAGAATTGAACAGTAAGTGGATCAGTTTTCACTCAAATGAATAAAATATTGATCGCTTATTGGAAAAAGTAGGACACATCAACCCACACTGCAGGCAGAGGATTGTATAATTGACAACCTCTCTCAAACCCATAGGCATTCAAACTGAGTTCTCTTTTATACCAGGGAATATTACAAACAGAAACAAATTCTGTCTGTCTGCATCACTGGGTTCTTTACATAACTCATCTTGCTGTGTGGGATTGGACTTGGGGAGGGGGGAGTGGCAGATATTCAAGGATACAGGGAGCAAATGGAAAATGGAATTAGACTGGTTGGGATGTGGGGAATTAGGTGAGAGTGTGTTAGACTGATACTGAAGTGTGAGAAGAGTGATGGAAGAGTGAGATTAGCCTGTAAGTGATATTAAAGAGTCCAGGGAGTGAGTGGAGAATAGAATTAGACTCGGGTTATTAAAGGGTGCGGAAAGTGAAGGAAGAGTAGAATAACATTGCGTAACATTTGAAACCATACACAGATGCAAGGACAATGCGGTTAGATTGGATGGCATTTTATAAGAGGCAGAGAATGTGAGATAGAGTGGGATTAGATTGGGTGGGATAATAAAGGATGCAGGAAGTGAGAGCAGAGTGTAAATAGATTGAGTGGTATAATGACAAAATATGATTGAATAAATTGTCTGGTGTGTTTTAGAGATTTCTTGCCACTTAAATCAGAACAGTATTCCTGCACATCCGGTTTTCACATCATTTTCTATCTTCTCACTGACAAATGGAATCATTGTACTTTACCAGCTACGTACACCTGTATGGAGAATGGGTTTTGGGTCAATGATGAGCTGGGCACAGATCTCCCTACCTGTCAGCCAGGTAAGACTGAAGAGCTAGATGTTGATTTGGAGGTTGGTGTGTTGTGTGTGTGTGTGTGTGTGTGTGTGTGTGTGTGTGTGTGTGTGTGTGTGTGTGTGTGTGTATATCACACGATCATATCACTATCACAGGCAAAAACATTGAATGTTTCCAAGAATGTGTTGGATATACTGTAGTTCTTATAGCTAAAGAGATCAAAGGGTATGTGGAGAAAGCAGAAACGCTGCTGAGTTGGATGGTCAGCCAAGATCATATTGATTGATGGAGCAGGCACAAAAGGCCAAATGGCCTAGTCATGCTCCTATTTTCTATATTTCAAAGATTCTAAGAACTGCTTTCTCACTTTTACAGACAGCAGAAATAGACAGATAGGCTGAGCCTCTCACTGTTATAAACAGCAGAGCCAAACACACAGCCCCTTTATTTTAGACCATAAGACCATAAGACATAGGAGTGGAAGTAAGGCTATTCAGCCCATCGAGTCCACTCTGCCATTCAATCATGGCTGATGGGCATTTCAACTCCACTTACCCGCATTCTCCCCGTAGCCCTTAATTCCTTGTGACATCAAGAATTTATCAATTTCTGCCTTGAAGACATTTAGCTTCCCAGCCTCCACTGCACTCTGTGGCAATGAACTCCACAGGCCCACCACTCTCTGGCTGAAGAAATGTCTCCGCATTTCTGTTCTGAATTTACCCCCTCTAATTCTAAGGCTGTGTCCACGGGTCCTAGTCTACTCAACTAACATAAACAATTTCCTAGCATCTACCCTCTCCAAGCCATGTATTATCTTGTAAGTTTCTATTAGATCTCTCCTTAATCTTCTAAATTCCAATGAATATAATCCCAGGATCCTCAGCCGTTCCTCATATGTTAGACCAACCATTCCAGGGATCACTTTCACTCCAAAACAGAAGGCTTTCATTTTGAAAAGCATGAGGTGTGTTTCCTGTTGGTATGAAAGCAATTTTAAAAAGGTAAATGCCAGACTGTCTTTGATTTAAACCTATAGTATCATTTATTTCTGATTCCAGAGTGGTCTTATATAATTACATGCACGCCACACATACAGACGAATATTACAGTAAAAGCAAAATCATGCAGCGAAATGTTAAAACTAAATATCATAGAATATATCATTAAATATCATTAAAGATCAGAATCCAAATGATGGAGTTGGAATCTGTAGTGTTACTTCAAAGTTGTGGGAAGGTAACAAGTTGAGATAATAGTTGCTGGTAATGTTCTTGGACAGAGGATCAATTAAATTTTCAGCTGAATTCGTAATCCCTCTGAAGCAGGAATTGAGGCTCTAACCTTCAGACAGGTCTTGCTGTTAGCCTGATATCTGCTGCTTTCTTGATGCTGGTGGCATCAAACTGCTTTAAAGGTTCAGAATGTGTGTTTGAAGTCTCCAGAATTCTAAATGAGTTCAATCACATTAGTTGGCCATGAACAGACGTTGGTGGTCATTAGTGAGCTGTTTATTTTAATGAAGGAGTTCCCCTGCTCAAATCTATTGAAATCATGTCAGCAGCTGGTTAGACATTTTCAGCAGCTTTTGTGGGCACAATGACCAGGCTTCTGAGCGACTTTGTTGTGAAGTTTTGCAGCCTTTCTATACAGTAACAGGTGAGAAATTCCACAAACATCATGAGTCTAGCTATGTCTCACTGAAAACCAATGACCGATGCTTCTAGAAATTGATCATTTTGTACGTTGTGTAATTTGTAGCAGCCATTGTTAAAAGACCAGTAAAGTCATCTTTCAAAACAAAAAGAAAGTATAATACTTTAATTTTCTTTTAGACATGACAATCATCCCCTATTCCAGGAGCTTTTATGTGACATCAAATGCCTTTTGGAAATCCAACAGCACTCCATTTCCTGGCACCTAATTATTAATGCCACATTGTTACATATGCAGAAAGAGGCCACTCAGTTCATCACGTCTGTGCTGGTTCTCAGAATGATCATCTCACCCAGTCACATTCTCTCACCTGCTCCTGGCAACAGTGCACTTTCTCCCTTTTCAAATAACCATCTAATTCCCTTTCGTATGTCCCAATTGAACCTGCTTCTGCCAGGTATTAGGCTGTGCATTCCAGACCTGAACTATTCACTGCGTTAGAAAGAGCTTCTTCACCATTGCTTCTTTCACCAATTACTGTAAATCAATGTCATCTGATTCTCAATCCTTTCACCAAGGAGAACAGTCTCTCTTGTCTCCTGTACTATCTGAGTTGTAATTGCACTGGAGAGGACAAAAAGGAAATTCAGATTGGAGGGTTAAAAAAGATGTGAGGAAAAGTGGTTTTACCAGAGGGTGTGGGAATCTGGAACTCACAGCCTGTAAGGGTATTAGAGACAGAAAATGTTATAACACTTAAGAAGTTGAAGTGCCAAGGCATACATGGATATGGGATAGGTACTAGAAAATGAGATGAGAATAGTAAGATGCTTGTTTTTGACTGGTGCAGACTCAATAGGCTGAAGGCATTTTTCTGTGCTATAGTCTGCAATTATTACATAAGCTTTGTTACATCCTTACCACAAATTGGCTGTCTACAGACCTCAAAAGCATCCTGAGACTAACAGTTGCTTGTTCCTGAGCTCTGGCCAAATTGATGCTGTCCTTGGAGTCTCTGAAACATCCTCTTCCTGTAGCACAGCATTGTTCTCCCTAAAATATATTGCCATCCTCCATCAGTTCTTTCCTTCTCTATTTTTTTCTGAACACCTTGCACCCAGGTATATTTAACAGCCAGTCTTGCCCTTCCTTGAGCCAAGTATCACCAGGTCATACTTCCCTTGGGCAATTTGTGCCTATCATATTTCTAATATTTAATGCATTCATATACTTGGACGTGGAAATCTGATTTTGGGCTTCATTCCTTTCTCCCTTACTCTGACTTCATCAATTTACTTACTGTATTCACTGCTGGTGCCCATTGCATCTCGTAAGTGTTGTGTGAACCTGATATTCTGCTCTAATATTCTGTCTTGGTCCCCAAACTTTGCCAGGTTAATTTAAAGCCTTTCCAACCACAATAGCACCTCATATTGCAAAACACTCTCCTATAAGGGGAATTACACTTTCCGCAGCTACCTGATCAAGCCACCTAAGAATCCTGTATATCTCAATAAAGTCATCTCTCATTCTTCAAAGATCCAGTGGGTACAGGTCCAACCTTCTCAACCTCTCATCATAAGACAGTCACCCCAGATCTGGATCAAGCTAGTGAACTCTCTCTACACTGCCTTCAATGTCAGTATATCTTTTCTCAGATGAGGGGCCCAAAACCTTTCACAGTATCCAAGGTATATTTTAACTAATGCCTTGTGTAGTTTTAATAAGGTTTCATTCTTTTTTATATTCTATTCCCTTTGAAACAAAGACCAATAATCCATATGACTTCCTATTAACTGCTGTTGACTGCACATGGAACCCCCAAAATCTCCTATCTGAATTATTCTGCAGTCCTTCTCAATTTAAGTAATATTCAGCTCCTCTGTTCTTCCTGCCAAAGTAATATTTCATACCTCTCCAGGAAACATTCCCTCTTAGCTGCTTGGCTGCATGCACAACAGCTGCTCTGATGCTCCGCACAGGGTGATTGGTATTGACGCCAATCACGGTACTGATTTACAGATATACAAGTCACTGTCATACATGGGCCTCTGAGGTCTAAGAGGCAGTAAGAAAATTAGAGGGAACACTGTCTTGAGGACCATAGTTTATAGTTGGGCAATAAATCCTGAACTAGCCAATAAATAACACCCACATCACCTGAACAAATGAACAATAAAAAAATCTACTGGCTCTCCATTATTTATTCTTCAATTACATCCTCAAAAATTTATATCAGGTTTGTCAAAAATGATTTCCCTTTCATAAATCCATGTTGACCCTGCCCAGTCCTACCATTATTTTCAAAGTATCCTGTTAGCTTCATATTCTACATTCACTTCAACTGATGCTATGTCAACAGGTTTGTAGTTCCTGATTTTCTCTCTTCCTCCTTTCTTAAGTAGGTGGAGTTACATTTACCACAATTTAATCTGCTGTTTATATTCCAAATACTCAGGTAATGCACTAGAAATCAAGTCCTGCTATTCCTGGAGTCATCACAAAAGTTGAAGTTATTTTAAAATAGTCGAAGTTCCCCAATGTACCTGATGTTCAAACCTTGTTTGATGGAAAGCATGGACCAGATTTCTGTACTTTGCGAAAATTTGAATGACTATTTATTACAAGTAATAAGACTATAGTTTAATAGTTTAAAAGTAGTCATTAAAATATTAACCACACCAAAGTAGATTATGGACATATCAAAATAGGTTACAGACAGGGCAAAAAAAAACTAGAAAGGCAATTCTGTAATTTTTGTTACCAGGTTCTGATCCCCAGCACATAGTTTACTTGTCTTTCTCCAAATGCTTCCAATGCACAAAGTGATCAATTCACTCTGACTTCATTTAAAATTTATTACTTACAACAACTGTTGCAGGAAATGTAAACTGGTTTTCTTCACATTTACGGTAAGTTTTAACTGCACAGAACAGAGAGACCACTCGCAAGATGATGACGAACAGAACATTTCTCTCTCTGCAACTTATTCCAAGCTTCAAACTGTTCAGTTACCTGAGAACCAGTCAGTCAGTCAGCAAGAAGGTCTCTGTCATTAATAACTTGGGACTAGTCTATAGAATACTGAACTTCTTGTTGCCTGCGAAAGCTGTATCTGTACACCCCTGTGCTCAAGTCTGCAACTCAAACTTCAATTATTGCTTGTTCTCTCTGTTGTTTACAGTGCTTGCCATGGATGTCAGGTTACTTGCTTTACAAAGCAGCACCCATCCTCTCATGCATTAGTTTTAAAACAGTTATTTCTTATTTCAGCCCACAGTTTTCTTTAGAAAACACACACAAAGTAAAATGACATGGTCTTTACACAAAGTGTACAAAATTTTGTAAGATGACCATCAATGCATCCATTATCTCCACAGCCACCTCTTTAACACTCTGGGATGTAGATCATCAGGTTCAGAAGATTTATTCTCATTGGTTCCCAGTAACTTATCTTGTATTACTTCTTTGCTAACTATAATATCTTACAGTTCCTATTTTATACTAGTCTCAAGAATCTCCATTATTTCTGGGAAGTTTTTAATATTTTGCTCCATGAGGATAAATATAAATTGTTACTTTAGTTTTTTTTGCCATTTCCTTATTTTCCATCATAAACTCCTGATTCTGGTTGTAATATATTCGAATTTGTTTTTGCTAATTCTTCCTTTTTACATACCTTTACAGTCCATTTTTACATCATTCATTAATTTACTCTCATATTCTACTTTTGCTTTCTTTATCTTTCTCTTGGTCATCGTTCATAACAATCCAAAATGCTCCCTATCGTCAGCTTTAACACTTGTCTTTCTCAATTTTATATGCCTCTTCCTTCGATATAATACAAGCTTTTTTTTGTTAGCCATGGTTAAACACTTTGCTTGCTGAGAATTTATGCATGAAAGCAAGTTATTTTTGTTGCATACCATAAAACACTGGACTGTAATATGCATCTGACAATTTCACAGAAATGAACTTCTATCTCCCCTATTTGCACGATTATTTAACTGCATTTACTGTTGTGTTTTTTTTATTTGTTAATGATAGTCTGTGGAAGGCCAGCTCGATCCCTGCCACCACTCAACAAGCGGATTATTGGAGGGCGGACTGCACTCCCGGGACTCTTCCCCTGGCAGTTATTGATGGTGGTGGAGGACATGAGCCGAGTCCCAAAGGACAAGTGGTTTGGCAGTGGAGCTTTGCTCTCCAGCACCTGGGTATTGACTGCAGCTCATGTATTACGCTCGCAGAGATGGGATACCATCACCTTTGTTCCAAGTGAATATGTCACTATCTACCTGGGGCTGCATGATGTTCGGCAGATGGAAGCTGCTGTGAAGAGAACTGTTGAAAAAATCATTCTTCACAAAGCATTTGATCCCAGAACTTACAATAATGACATTGCTTTAGTGAAGATGAAGGACAAAGTCACTATGAATGTCTTTGTGATGCCATTATGTCTCCCCAGTCTTCAGGAGGTGGAAGAACCACAGCCAAATACTCTGGGATTAGTGGCTGGCTGGGGCATTACCAACCCGAACCTGACCATGGATGACGCCACTGATGGTGACCATGCAACACTGTCAAATATCTTACAGTATGTGAAGCTTCCAGTTACGCTCCAGACTGAGTGTAAAAGCAGCTATGAGTCACGTTCTGACAGCTACAATGTGACAGATAATATGTTCTGCGCTGGTTTTTATGAAGGTGGCAAGGACACATGTTTAGGTGACAGTGGAGGGGCGTTCATTACATATGACTCAGTCACACAGAGCTGGGTTGCTCAAGGACTGGTATCTTGGGGTGGGCCTGAGAAATGTGGCAGTAAACGAGTATATGGAGTTTACACCAAGATTTCCAAGTATGGAAGGTGGCTGGCAGACAAAATGAACAATTCCTCAGACTAATGCAGAATGTACATGAACTGCACCCTCAGAAATATCAAATATTTCTTTTCCAAAGAAGGAGTCTGCTACATTAATGTGGACTGGGTTTGTGTTTTGTGTGATATATATGGACTGCATTTGGGCTCTGTGTAATTTATATCTGCTTTGATATGGCTCTGTGTGAACTATATACACTGGGTCTGGGTTCTGTCTGATTTAAAGGGGCTGGATCTGGGTTCGATATGATAAAAACGGACTGGTTCTGAGTTCTCTGGGATTGATAGGGGCTGGATCTGAGCTAAGAGTGATTCATATGAACTTTGGCTGGGCTCTGAATGAACTTTATGGATTAGATTTGGACTGTGTGATTTACAGGGACTGGATCTAGGCTGTATGTGACATATATAGACTGGGCCTGAGCTTTGTGATTTACAAGGATTTTTGACTGGGCTCTGTGTGATTTTCCTATGGAGTGTGTCTTGGCAATGTGTGAGTTTTATGGACTGGATCCAGTTGCCTTATGATTGAAGTTCACAATATATTGAATGTGACAGGGCAAGGTGGTTAAGTGAAGTTATGGTTACTTGTCTTTGTAAGTAGAGGTACTGAACTTACTGAAACTCTGAAAATGCCTAGTTAGACCCACCAATAATATTATGTCCAATTCTGGCATTGGACTTGCAGAAGACAAGATATTTCAGGAAACATGGACCAAATGGCTTTCTCCCGCTGTCCACACCTGTCAGAATTTTATATGTTTCACTGAGATCTTCTCTCATTCTTAATAAATTCCACTGAATATAGGCCCACTGAACCTAATCAAAATTGCCATTCCAGGAATCAGTCTGATGAAACTTTGCAGCACTCCCTCTCTGACAAGACATATTTTCTGAGCTAAGGAGATCGCTGCACAATATACATCAGGTGTGGTTTCATCAAGGCCCTGTTTTGCTGCAGTAACACATCCTTACTCGTGTATTCAAACCATCTTGCAACAAAGGCCAATATAGCACCTGCCTTCCCTGTTTGTTGCAGCTGCATGCTTGCTTTCAGTGACTGATGTAGTATCAACTTTTAATGACGCCAGTTTGAAACTATTACGATTATTAACTTCTTTCGGTAACTATGGTTAGGCCATTTTGCCTATAGTGTTATTTTACCAAAGGAGTATATAACTACTGCAATGCATGCATTGTTCCTTAAATATTAACCATGGTTAAGCCCTTTAATGACATTACTCAACCTATCACAGCCAACTCACTCCTCATGTCTTCATAGTTTCCTTTGTTTAGATTTAGGGCCCTGCTTTTGATCAGAGCACTTCACATTCTACCTTAAGAAGAATTCTCTCATGTTATGGTTATCTTTCCTTCTCACAGCAAGATTTATTTATTAACCCATTCATATTGCACAAAATCAAATCTAGAATAGCCTGAACCTAAATTTGTTTGTCAAGATCTGGTCTAAAAGAAATTTTGTACACAACTCGAGGAATTAATTTGTCACAGTATCATTGACAATGTGGTGTACCCAGTCTATTTTTACATTAAAATCACCCATGATTACTGTTGCATCCATCTCTAACTTCCTGTTTAATGCCATACCACAACTCACCACTACTGTTTGGAGAGCTACAGGCAACTCTACATTTCACCCCTTGTTGCATTTTAGGTCCATTCAGACTGATTTCACATCTGGATTTCTTGTACCAATATCCTTCTGTATTTTTGCACTAACAATACCATCCATCTCCTTTTCCTTTTTGCCTGTCCTTCCTAAAGATTAAATACTCTTGGAAGTTAATTTCTCAGCCTTGGATACCAGGCAGTCGTGTCTTTGTAAAAGTAATTATGCTGTTAATTCATCTGCTTTATTGTGAATGTTTCATTATTCAGACAGTATCTTTAGACTTGTTTTGGTTTCTTTTAACATCTATTGTGTACGATGGTCCTATTTGTTGCTATGGCCCTTATTTCCTTTGCTATCTAGTTTTGCTTTCCAATTACTCTTGTCTCGCTGCTTAGTTTTTTTTTTGCCCACTATGGTTTAAATCCTTCTCCACTGAACTAAGAAATGCCTCTACGTTCAGTTGCAGACATTATAAGAAACTAGGATGGTTCCCCTTTGGAACAGGCGAAATGAAGCTCTTCAAAATGATGATGGATCTTGATGCAGCAAATGGTAACTAAAGGTTATAAACTGAAAATAATTGGAAAAGGAGAGTAAATGTGGAGAAGTTTTTTAACATAGAGGGTTGTTAAAATCTAGAATGAGAAGGATGGTTACATAAGATGACATAGCAACACTCAAAAGATATTTGAGTATGTATTTGAGGAAGACAACAGAGTTTTGCAAAGACACCAGTGGTATCTGGTGATGGTTTAACCTAAAGACCACCACATCCCAGGCAAAGGGAGAGATTGAAAAGGAGGGAACTTTTTGGTAACCTCAGTCAACATGAAAATTGAACATGTACTGTTGGCATCACTCCACATCGCAAACCAGCTGTCCATCCAACTGAGCTAACTGATGCCCTCCCACACCACACCACTGTTGAAGAGCCATGACAGGATTGGCAACCTAAATGATCTGCTTATGTTCTGTGAGATTTGACAATTCTGGTTTGAGTTAAGAGTAGGATGTATTTGAAAATATTTGGACATTGGCTGATAAACATAGAATGTGCAGCAGCAAAGCAACATGAACCTCTAGATACCAAATACCCAAAACATGAACCCAAGTCCTGAAGTCACAAAATAGCGGATGTTGTAGAGGAATGTGGAAAGTGAAGAGGACTGCTTCAAAAAAAGTTAGGAGAGTGAAGAAAGGACATAATACCTCATTAACATTAAGAAAAATCCAAAGTGTTTATAAGAATATTAGGAGCAAGAGAATAAACAGGGGAGAAAAGGGCCCATTAGGGATCATGGTGGCCATCTGCATGTAAACCAAAGACATTACTGAGGCTTTTGATAAATACTTTGAATCTGTATTTACTATAGAGAAGGATAGCATAGATGTAGAAATCAGAGAGTGCCTGTGATATACTTGGATGAATTAGTATTTTGAGAGCAGAGATATTAATTTATTTACCAAGTTTGAAAGTAGATAAATCGCCAGGCCCAGATGAGGTGTATCTCAGGCTGGTTTGGGAGGCAAAGGACATTGCAGGGATTCTGACATTAATCTTTTTAAGTCCTATCTGATCACAGGATGCGTGCTAGCGGATTGCAGAGTAGTTAATGTGGTAGTATTATTCAAGAAGTGTGATAGGAATAAGCTAGAAAACTACAAGTCTGTCAGTTTGATATCTGTGGTAGTGAAACTATTGGAAAAATGTTAAGTATAAAATTAGGGAAATCTTACTCCAAATGCACAGGGAATTTATGAGATCTTACATGGACTTTTGGCCTCTTTACTTAAGCAGGGTTATATTTATACTTAAAGCAGTTCAGAAAAGGTGCCCAAGGCTGATTAAGGCATTACTTGTGAGGAAAACATGGGTTACACCCTGATCCTATTCTAGTAAATCTCCTCTGCAACATCTCTAATTTCCTGAAGTGCCTGAATTTAGTGAAATGCCTAATCAGTGATTTTTAAAAGCTAAGCATAACTTCCTTCTTTTGGACTCTGTGTTAGCTCAGTTGGCTAGATGGATAAAGTGTGGTGCAAAATAAAGGTAAAAAACACAAAATACCAGGTTATAGTACAACAGGTTTATTTGGAAGAACTAGCTTTCAGAGCACTGCTCCTTCACCACGTGGCTGTGGAGCAGGATCATAAGACACAGAATTCATAGCAAAAGATCACAGGGTCATGCAACTGAAACGATACATTGAACAAACCAAGATTGCTGTAAATCTTTCATCTTTTAGAATGGGTTGTAGGTTTCATTAATATGTAAATCCCAGAACTTCTTTTAAGTCATATTCTTGAGAGATAACTTAAGGTTTTATATTGAAAAAATGACATTTCAGCTGTTTACATTGGGGAGACCAAACGTAAACTGAGGGAACAGTTAGCCGGGCATTACAGCCGGGTCCCCAGGGGCCAACCAGATCTCCCAGTCACCGCCCATTTCAATTTCCCTTCGCACTCCCTTTCCGACATGACTATCCTTGGCCACCTCCATTGGCATAACGAACCAAACCACGAATTGGAAGAACAACTCCTTATCTTCCACCGGGGCAGCCTACAGACTGGAGGACTCAACATTAAGTTCTCTAATTTCAAATAACCTCCCTTCCCTACTCCCGACTCGTTTCCCAGTCCCTCCCCTTCCCTTCCACTCCTCCCAGCCATCTACCGGATTCATTCCTCCCATTGACCAACCCTCGACCTGTGTTCACCTATCCCTACTTCACCACCCTGCCCCTGCCATCCCCTTTATCTGCAGCTCCCCCTGCAACCACTCCCAATTCTGAGGAAGGGTTATTCCCAAAACATCAACTTCCACACTCCTGATGCTGACTGGCTTGCTGTGTTCTTCCAGCCTCCTGCTTGTCTACCTTGAATTCCAGCATCTGCAGTTTTTTTTTATCTTGAACTAGGATCATGTTGAATGGCAGAGCAAGCTCAAAAAGCTGAATGGCCTTTGCCATTCCTAGTTTCCATGTGTGTCTCGGGTGATCAAAACCAAGGATCCTGTAAGATATTTTATTAAATCATCTGTCCTGGTACCTACAAAGATCAATCTGTATACCCGAGTTCTCACTTTTCAAGTATACCCTCCCCCCTCCACCGAAAACTAGATCATTTCACTCTCCATTTTTCCTACACATTTCATTTTTCCATGTTCAACTTTACCGCTCTTGTGTCTGTTTAAGTAATTGAAATGGCCTGAAGTCTGTCACTGTCCTACCTCTACTACATTTATGATACTTTAGTGAAGTGAAAATTTTGAAGTTATTCTTTGTATCACCTTTGGGTTTTCTTTTATGTTAGATTTTAACTCGTTCTCTTCATCCAAATTTCTCTTGGGGCTACTTTATTATGAGACTGACAATTACCACAAACTGTGTTTTTTATCTCATTTTAATAGAATCCATACAATGTGGAAACAGGCCATTTGGCCCAACAAGTCCACACCAACCCTCCGAAGAGCATCCCACCACCCCTTCCCCGTAACCCTATATCTCCCATGGATAAGCACCTAATCTACACATCCCTGAACACTATGGGCAATTTAGCATGTCCAATTCACCTAACTTGCACATCTTTGGACTATGGGAGCACGTGTCAGAAACCCATGCAGACACGGGGAGAATGTGTAAACTCCACACAGACAGTTGTCCAAGAGTGAAATTGAACCTATGTCCATGGTTCTGTGAGGCAGCAGTGCTAACCACTGAGCCCCCGTGCTGCCCATTTAGCTTCTCAACATCTCAAATACCTCTCAACAACCCTAGCCTGTTGAAGTGATGAAACGGTCCATTAGGGTGTTTCTTCTGGTTGAGAGACAAGAAGTAGGACCTACAAATGTAATGTATCCATATATCTAATCATGAATTCAGGAGAAAACTCTGGGGGGTTTAGTTATAGCCATGCCATAAAATGTCAAGGAGCAATGGTTGGATTCCTACTTGTTGCAGATTGTCATTGGCTGGCATTTGTGTGACATGAATATTACTTACTACCTTTCAGCCCAAGCAGGGATATTGCCTTGCTCTTGCTGCATTTGGTTGTGGTCTGCTTCAGTATCTGAGAAACCATGAATGATGCTGAACATTGTGCAGTCATAAGCAGACATTCCCAATTCTGACCATCTAAAGGAGGGAAGGTCATTGATGAAGCAACAAAAATGGTTGAGCCTAGGACATGACCCGGAGGACATGACCACAGCTCAGCTGACCAACCTCCAACAACCATGGACAGTATGCCTGGTATGACACCAAGCAGTGAACAGTTTCTCCCTTGATTCCCACTGTCTTTAGTTTTGTTAAGGATCTTTATTGCTAAATACAGTCAAATACAAAACATTAAGTCAGGAATGTGAGGGAACCAGATAATCTGAACCCCCAATAAAATTGACTACTTTTCCACAGAGTGACCACTAACCAAAATATTGTTCAACTGACCCAGTGACTGAAATACTGTCTGACAAAATGATTACCAATTGAAATACTTTTCTACAGAGCGACCACTAACTGAAGTACCTTTCAACTAACTCACAGATTAGGATACTGTCCTGCAGAGTGACCATTGACTGAAATACTGTTTCACAGAAGGACTACCAACTGAAATTCTTTTCTACAGAGCGACCACTGACTGAAATACTGTTCAATTGACTCACATATTGAAATACTGTCCTACAGAGTGATCACTGAGCAAATTATCGTTCCACAGAGTGACTACTGACTGAAATACTCTCACAGAATGTCCATTCACTAAAATACTGTCCCAGAGACTGACCACTGACTGGAATACTTTCCAACAGAATGACCACTGACCACTCTCAAGACCTGAAGACCAACATTCCAAGGTTCTAAAGGAGATAGCTGAAATGATATTAGGTGCAGTAGCTGTGAGCTTCTGAAAAAGTCTGCACGATTAGCCAGCGGTAAATGTATCTCAGCAAGACTCGGAAACAGAGACTGATAGCTCAGTTAATGTGAGAACAGAATCAGGAAATTGTTGGAATTTGCTTTTAACAGGGCATGTTGATGATACTCAAGTGATTTGGCAGTCAGTTTATTTTCTCAAAGTTAAATGGTGTTTGATAAATTTATTTCCGACTTTTCTTGTGAATAAATGGGAACCAGTGAATGCTGTGTATTTTAATTCCTGCAAGGCATTTGACAAATTGCCACATAAAATGAGATAAGAGTAACGGCTCATGGAGTTGGGTGACATATTAGCACTGATAGAGGATTTGGTAACAGGAAACTACGAATAGACTTAAAGCATTTCCTTCAAGTTGACAGATTTTAACAAGTGGAGTGCTCAGGTGGCAGCTATTTATAATCCAGATGAATGGCTTACAAAAGGTAATGTATCTAAATTTGCTGGCAACACAGAGCTATGTGGGAATGTAAGCTGTAGGGAGATCACAAAGCTTGCACAGAGGTCATAAGAGTCATACAGCGCGTAACCAGACCGTTTGGTCCAAATTGTTCAAATGTCTTTTAAATGTTGTAACTGTACCTGCATCTACAACCTTCTCTGGCAGTTCATTCAACATATGAAACACCATATGTGAAAAAGTTGCCCCTCAGGTCCATTTTAAATATTTCTCCTCTCACCTTAAAAATATGTCCCATAGTTTTGAACTCCCCCAATCCAGGGAAAACGCCTTTGATCTTCACCTTATCTATGCCCCTCATGATTTTATATACCTCCATAAGGTCACCCCTCAACCTTCAGTGGAAAAAGTCTCAGCCTATCTGGCTTCTCCTTATAACTCAAACCCTCCAGGTTAAGTGAGAAGCAAATTAGCAGATGGTCTTCAATGTGGAAAAGTATACACTTTGATCTTAAAAATAGAAGCTCAATATTTTTGAAAAATGTGAAACTTGTAAGGACAGACTTGCGTAAACTCATATAAGGAATGTGAAAGTCAACATGCAGCTCAATCAAGTAATTAGGTAAAAAATTATTATTAGGGAATTGGAGTAGAGGAATGAAGAAGTCTTAGTACAGGGCTTTGATAAGACCACACCTGGAATACTTATTACAGATTCATTCTCTTGAACTAAGGAAGGATTACCTTGTATTGGAGGAAATACTGCAAAGGTTTACTGTACTAATTCCTGGGTGAAGAAGATTGTATATCCTCTTTATTGGAAGAAAATTGACTGCAAAAATTCTCTAAAGCAGGAACTTCTTCACCTGTGCATGCCAATAATGAAGTGGTTGCAGGACAGTGGGTATCGGGGTCCATTCCTAGCTGACCATTCCAGTGATGGGATGCGAGACTGCCACATCTGAAAATTCCCACAAAAACTATGTGATCAAGGTTCATTGTACAGTATCGGGGTTGAGTAACCAGAATGTGTACAGTATTGTGTTCAGCAATTGTCATTGGAGCATATTATCATGACAATCTATTATCATGATTGTGTACAGTATTGAGGTATTTGTATGTGGGATGATGTATACCTTAAGAATTTTGTAATCAGGATGGTATATACAATATTGGGGATCATAATCAGGATTATGTACTGTATCAAGTTTAGTAATTTGGCTGGTGTATATTATGGGGTTCTGTAATCAGGATTGTGCCCAGTATTGAAGTTCGTTAATCAGAATGGTGTAGAGTCCAGAGGATCTGTAATCAAATTGCTGTACAGTATCAGGATTCAGTTTTGGGATGGGGTAGACTTCTGGGGTTCTGTAATTGGAATTTGTAAATTGCTTGGGTTCCTTAATCAGGATTTGAAAGTTTGAATGTGATTTAAATTGGGGTCCTGTGCTTCTTGCAGGACCCTTCCTGATTCTGCTGATCTGACCCAACTACAGCTGGCGCTAACCGGCAGGAAGGGATCATCCCAAGCTCCCAGGTCAGTTGCTGGTTTGTTCTTTCCGGCTGCCTGTTAATTTCTGGGTGTTTCTTGATTTGGTTTCAGATTTTGGAAAATTCACTTTATAATTTTGTTCGTGTTGCTGATCTTGTTTCTCAAGTTATGGAAATGGGATTGTATACAGGATGGGCAGTGGTAGGGGTGTGTGACGAGGGAGCAGATAGTAGCATGGAGATGGAAGAAGAGAACAGGACAGGCCTGTTAATGAGCAGTGGAGTTGGACGAGGCTGTAGTCATGAAAAAGACTGTGTTGAATGGCAGACCCGCAGATCTGCAGTCATTACACTGGAGATCTTTGAGCAATGAGCCATCGCAAGCCTTGCACCACACTCGCCAAAGCTTATTCACTATTCCTGTGTCTAAGTCTTTTTCTTTGCTTCTTTCATGAGATGTTGGCATCACTGGCAAGGCCAAAATTTCTTGCCCATCCCTAACTGCTTGTGAATTGAGTGGTTCTTTAGTTCATTTTAGAAGGCAATTAAGAGTCAATCACATGGCTCTGGGTTTGGAGTCAGATGTACGCCAGACTGGGTTTGGATGATAGTTGTCAAGATTAGAGTGGTATTGGAAAAGCACAGCAGGTCAGACAGCATCTGAGGAGCAGGAAGGTTGACGTTTCAGGCAAAAGCCCTTCATTCCTGGTGTACAGTACAGGATCTAGGTTCAGTAATCAGGATGATGTATTGTATTGAGGTTCGCTGCTGTTCACTATTTGGATTGGTGCACAGAACTGAGGTTCAAGAATTATTATGGGGTATAGTATCCAGTTCAACAATCAGGATGGTGTACAATATCTGAGTTCAGGAATTAGGATGATATACAATGTCAGAGTCCAGGAATTGGGAAGGTGTACGGTATTTTTGGGCTCACAAGTTCAGAAAGTGTAAAGTAACGGGATGAAATACAGTGTCGGGATTCAGTAGTTGGGATTGTGTGCTATATCTGGATTCAGTAATTGGGATGGTGTACAGTATCAGATTTCAGTAATCAGCAATGTGTATAGTATCGGAGTTCAGTAATCAGAGATGTGTACAGTATCGAAGTTCAATAATCGGGAACGAGCACAGTATCGGAGTTCAATAATTGGGAATGTGTACAATATTGGAGTTCAGTAATCGGGAATGTGTACAGTATTGGGGTTCAGTAATTGGGAATGTGTACAATATCGGAGTTCAGTAATCAGGAATGTGTACAGTATCGGAGTTTAGTAATCAGGAATGTGTCCAATGTCAGAGTTCAGTATTCTAGATGATGTACTCTATCTGGTTTCAAGAATCAGGATGGAGTATAGTTTTATGTTCAGTAATCAAGATGGTGTACAGTATCAGTTTTGAGTAATTGGAATGGGGTATAGTGTCAGATGGTGTACTGAGTAGGGGTTCAGATGGTGTACAGCTGTCTAGTATTAGGGTTTAGTAATTGAAAATGGTATACAGTATTGGTGTTCAGTATTTGGGATGGTGAAAATTTATGTTCAGTAATCGGGGTGGTGTGCACTGTCAGGTTTGACAGGTTGAGATGCAATACAGTATCAGGATTCAGTGATAGGGATAGTGAACAGTATCAGTATTCAGTAGGTTAGATGGTGTATAAGGTTCAGTAGTTGGATTGGTGTACTGTATTGGGGTTCAGTAATCAGGAGGGTGTACAGTACCAGATTTCTGGAATTAGGATTGTGTACAGTATCAGAGTTCAGGAATGGGGTTGGTGCACAGTATCAAGATACTGTGGGTTGGTGTACAATATCGTGTTTCAGTGATCAGAATGGTGTATAGTTTTGGATTCAGTATAATTCGCATGGTGTACATTTTTGATTTCATGTATCAAGATGTTGTAAAGTATCTGGGTGCAGGTATATTGCATTGAAGATCAAAACTTGGGTTTGTGTGCAGTATCAAGGTTCAGTTACAGGGGTGATGCCATACTACATAGGGCTTCAGTTATTGGGATGATGTATAATTTTGGTTTCATGTATAATGATGTTTCAACGTATTTGGGTTCAGTAATCAGAAAGGTGTATTGTTCAAGACTTGGGTTGGTGTACAGTATCAGTGTCCAGTAATCACAATGGATACAGTATCAGGATTCAGCAATCGGGATGGTATACTGTTTAGGAGTTCAGTAGTCGGACAGTGTACAGTTTTATGCTTGGTAATTGTGATGGTGTACAGTATGAGGGTACAGTTTTTGGAATGGTGACTGTATCATGGCTCAATAAATGGGGTGGTGTAGAGTATCAGGGTTCAGATATCAGGATTGTGTAGTATCGACATTCAGTAATCGAGATGGGGGGTCTACAGTATTGGGTTCAATAAACAGTATTGAGGTTCAGTAATTAGGATGGTGAACTCTTTTAAGTTCAGTAATGAAGGTGGTGAACATTATCAAGTTTGACGAATTGAGATGGTGTACAGTATCAGGTTCAGTAATCAGGATTGTGTATGGTATCGAGATTCAGTAATCAAAATGGTGTACAGTATCAGTTCAGTAATTGAGATGGTATACAGTAACTGGTTCAGTAATCAGGAATCTGTACAGTATTGGGGTTGAGTAATCAGGATTGTGTACAGTATCAAGGTTCAGTAATCAAGATGGTGTACAGTATTGGGTTCTGTAATTGGGAAAGTGAACAGTTTTATGTTCAGTAATTGGGTTTGTGAACAGTATGAAATTTGACGAATTGAGATTGTGTACAGTGTCAGGGTTCAGTAATAGGGATGGTGCATAGTATCAGCATTGACTAATTGGGATGTTGTACAGTTTTGGGTTCGTGTAGGGAAATCATGTATAGTTTTATGTTTAAGCTAGATTGGTGGGGGGTAGTAATCAGAGTTACGGATCAGATGATGGAGTAGGTAGTGAACAGCCAGCTACAGCGTGCATAGAATCTGTGAAGAGGGATAGGCACTTTACAGGGCAAAGGTGCAGTCAATGTGATGGGTTGAAGTGTGTCTATTTTAATGCAAGAAGTAACAGGAGTAATGGCGATAAACTTAGAGCAGGGGTGGGCAATTATTCTTCCAAGGGGCCACATGAGAAACCTGAGTTGTGTTGGAGGGCCGAACCAACAATAAGTTGAACATAATTCTGTTCATTATTAATTTTCTTCCATTGTAAAAAGTACTAAATTATATAGTTTTGCACTGAAATTTATAATCAAAAGAATAAGAATATTCTGTTACAATAAAGATATGAAATTGTGGAGTAGGTCAAATATAGAAGCAATAAACAGTAAAAGCAATAATTTCAGTATTTCATTTTATTTTTAACATGTTAATTTCATAAACCAATAATGAAAAGTTGTTTCATTATTACAAACAACAAACAACTCTATACAAAAAGCAATAAGTGTTTTTGATGTTTTTCAGTTCATTTTACTTGTTTAATGAGAAAAGTCCTGTCTGTTTTGGGCTTGAACAAGTTGAACGTCTGAGGTGGATGTGCGAAGGACAGCTGAGAGGTGATCATCAGTGATAGAGGATCTGTATTTGGGTTTGTTGAACTTCATCACCGAGAATGTCTGTTCGTATATATAGGTAGATCCAACGAAGACTAGAATCTTCTGAGCATGCCTCCTCATGTGTGGAAAGTTCTCCTCTTTGAGGAAAGAGTAAAAATCAAGCAGTGAGACTGACCTAAAGTACTCTGCCAGAAGTGTGTCAGACTGCAGGTCAATGAGTTCAAGCTGAACATCACTAGGTGCATTCTCCACATTGCATGTAAATGGGAAAAAAATCATGTGCATTTCATTCTCAACCGTTTGAAAGTCTTGAAATCGCCTTGAAAATTCACCATGCAGTGCTTCTAATATAGATGAGTATCTGTGGAGGTGATCAGCTGAGGTGTGGCTTCCTTCAGTGTTGGCAAGTGGGTGAGAATGTTGTCCTCCATTTGGCTTGAGAGAAGCTACAACTTTCTCATAAAAGCCTTCACCAAGTTTTACATTTCATGCACAAAAAGGCTCTTGCACTGCAGTTTCACATTTAGTTAATTCATAAGTGCAGTCACATCAACAGCAAAACCAAGGTCTGTAATCTGGTCTGCATCTGAAAGCTGTGGAATGCCATTCCCTTTCTTCACCTAGAAATCCTGAATCTCTTCTCTCAGGTCCCATACACTTTTCAGCATTTTGCCCAGGCTGAGCCAACTGACAGCTGTGTTCAGTCTCATGTTCAGTCTCATTTTCCTCCAAAAGTGCAACAAACTGCCTGTGATTCAAAGCTCTTGCCCTGATGAAGTTAACTATTTTAGTTACAACATCAACCACATGGTTAATTTTTAACACTGACTTGCACAACACTTCCTGATGTATAATACAATGCAAAAAGACCAATTTCTGTTCAGGGTCAATTTCTGTCACTTTATCCTGCATTGTCTTTAAGAGTCCAACATTTTTTCCCGTTAGAATTGGACAACCATCCGTTGTCACACCCGCCAGCTTGTCCAAACATGCATTTACCTCCGTGAACAAATCATTACCAGTTGTTGTTCCTTTCATCGACTGCATTGCTGCCAGCTCCTCCGTGATTTTAAAGTCCATAGTTATCCCACGTACGAAGATGAGTAGCTGGGCTGTGTCACGTACATCGCAGCTCTCATCCAAAGCCAAGGAAAAAAAGTCAAAGTTGACCGTTCTGTGCTGCAGCTGAAGCTCCAGATTTCTCACGACGTCTCCTGTCCTTCTCGTTACAGTGCGTCGGGAGAGGGGCACAATCTCAAATGCCTCCTTTTTCTCTGGACATATTAGTTCTGCAGAGTCCAACAAGCACTCCTTAATAAACTCTCCATCAGAAAACGATTTAATGTTTCTGGCGATTTTGTGGGATATGACATAACTTGTCTTGGCGTGAGCTGACATTTTGAGGGCTAGCCAGCAAGCATCACTTTTAGCTGTTCACGCACGCACATACACGCGCATGTGAGTCCATACGTCAATAAAAAAAGCATCCTTTTCAAAACAAAAGCAACACAGTTGTATTGCGCGCATGGCGTAAATACATTTTCATTTAGGGTTCTAATTTAAGATTGACCTCATGTGGGCCGGACAGGAACAACCAAAGGGCCAGACATGGCCCGCGGGCTGTAAAATGCCCAGATTCGACTTAGAGCATGGATCAGTACTTGGAACTATGATGTTGTCACTATTACAGAGATTTGGATATCACAGGGGCAGGAATGGTTGTTAGATGTTTCAAAAGGAAGTGGGCGGGAGATTAAAGAAGTGAAGGAGTGGCATTGCTCATCAGGGATAGTATCACAACTGCAGAAAGGGTGATCGTCGAGGAGGGTTTGTCTACAGAGTCAGTATGGGTGGAAGTCAGAAACAAGTAAGGAGCTGTCACTTTATTGAGAGTTTTCTACAGATCGTCCCAAAAGCAACAGAGACACAGAAGAGCAGATTGGGAGGCAGATTTTGGAAAGGTGCAGAAGTAACAGGGTTGTTGTCATGGGTGACTCTTTAAATTCCCTAAAATTGATTGGAACCTCCTTAGTTCAAATAGTTTGGATGGAGCAGTTTTTGTCAGGGGTATCCAGGAAGGGTTCCTGACTCAATATGTAGATAGGCTGACTAGTGGGGAGGCCATATTAGAAGTGATGCTTGGCAACAAACCATGCCAAGTGTCAGATCTCTCAGTTGGACAGCATTTTGATGATAGTGATCACAAATCCCTGACCTTTACTATACTCATGGAGAGGGATTGGAACAGACATTATGGACAAGTATTCAATTGGCGGAGGGGGAATTACAATGCTATTAGGTAGGATCTGGGGTGCCTAAATTGGAACAGATGTTCTCAGGCAAATGCACGACAGGAATGTGGAGGTTGTTTAGGAAGCACTTTCTGATAGTGCTGGACAGGTTTGACCCACTAAGGCAAGGAAAGAATGTAGGTTGAAAGAACTGTGGGTGACAAGGGATGTGGAATATCTACTCAAGAAGAAGAAGGAAGCTTATTTAAGGTTGAGGAGGCAAGGATCAGAAAGGGCTCTACAGGGTTACAAGGTTGTCAGGAACTGAAGAAAGGACATGGGAGAGCAAGAAGGGAGCATGAGAAAGCTTTAGCAGATCAGATTAAGGAAAATCCTAAGGCATTCTACACTTACATGAGGAACAAGAGTTCAAAGTTTGGGAGAAGATTTGTAGCTCGGGTGCTCATTGTTGTGGTTCTGTTCGCCGAGCTGGGAATTTGTGTTGCAGACGTTTCGTCCCCTGTCTAGGTCAGAAATGCTCTTGATGGGACAACCAACTCCCATTCCTAGACGTGATGGTACAGAGAACACCAAACGGAGAATTCACCACTAAGGTATACAGGAAAGCCACACACACAGACCAAGTCCTGAACTACGAAAGCAACCACCCCAACACACACAAAAGAAGTTGCATCAAGACACTATTCAAAAGGCCACAACACACTGCAGTACACCAGAACTGCAAAAAGAGGAAGGAGAACACTTATACAATGTATTTGCCAAAAACGGATACCCGCGCAATTTTATCAACAGATGTCTAAGGGAAAGACAACGGAATGAGGACATGCCGCAACCCAAAGGACTAGCCACACTACCATACATCAAGAGCATTTCCGAACTGACAGCCAGACTACTGCGACCACTAGGACTCATAACAGCACACAAACCAACAGCCACTCTCAGACAACAACTCACCAGAATGAAGGACCCAATACCCAGCATGAGCAAAACCAATGTACTGTACAAAATCCCATGCAAGGACCGCACAAAACACTACATAGGACAAACAGGAAAACAGCTAACGATTCGCATCCATGAACACCAACTAGCCACGAAACGACACGACCAGCTACACTTAGTAGCCACACATGCAGATTACAAGCAACATGAATTCGACTGGGACAACACTACTATTATAGGTCAAGCCAAACAGAGAACAGCCTGTTTCTAGAGGCATGGCAATCATCCACAGATTCAATCAATAAGCACATCGATCTGGACCCAATATACCGGCCACTGCAACGGACAGCTGGAACTGACAACCGGAAGCGGCAGATTCAAACCACTATAAATGCCGGAGGAAAGATCACAGAAGTGCTTCACAGGAGGCTCCCAAGCACTGAGGTTGTCACCGAGACAGGGGACAAAACGTCTGCAACACAAATTCCCAGCTCGGCGAACAGAACCACAATGAGGAACAAGAGGATGGCCAGAGTGAGGAATAGTGGGGGTTCTTGCAGGTGTAGTCGGCGGAAGTAGGGGAGGTCCTTAATGAATACTTTGCTTCAGTATTCACTACTGAGAGGGACCTTGATGTTTCTAAGGAAAGTGTGAAACATACTGATATGCTTGGACATGTTGATGTTAAGAAGGAGGATGTGCTGAAAATTTTGAAAATTGTAAGGATAGGTAGGTCCCTGGACCATATGGGAAATACCCTAGGTTACTACAGGAAGTGAGGGAAGAGATTGCTGCGCCTTTAGCGATGATCTTTGTGCCCTCACTGTCCAATAGAGTAGAGCCAGATGATTGGTGGGTGGAAAATGTTATTCCCTTGTTCAAGAAAGGGAACAGCAATAATCCTGGGAATTACAGACAAGTCAGTCTCACGTCTGTGGTGTGTAAAGTATTGGAGAGGATTCTGAGAGACAGGGTTTACGATAACTTGGAAAACCATAGTTTGATTAGACATAGTCAGCCTCATGAGGCAAGTCATGCCTCATAAACCTTATTGAATTTTTTTGAGGATGTGACAAAACACATTGATGAAGGTAGAGCAGTGGTTGTAGTATACTTGGATTTTAACAAGGCATTTGATAAGGTTCCCCATGGTAGGCCCATTCGGAAAGTAAGAAGGCATGGGATACAGGGAAATCTGGCTATCTGGATACAGAATTGGCTGGCCCATAGAAGACAGAGGGTGGTGGTAGATGAAAAGTTTTCAGTCTGGAGTTTTGTGACCAGTGGTGCTCCGCAGGGATCGGTTTTGTGACCTCTGCTGTTTGTGATTTTTATAAATGACTTGGATGAGGAAGTGGAAGGGTGGGTTAGTACGTTTGCCGATGACATAAAGGTTTGTGGAGTGGTAGGTAGTGTGGAAGGCTGTTGTAGCTTGCAATGGGACATTGACAGGATGCAGAACTGGGTTGATAAGTGGCAGATGGAGTTCAACCTGGAAAAGTATGAAGTGATTCAGTTTGGAAGGTCAAATTTAAATGCAGAATACAGGGTTAAAGGTAGGATTCTGGGCAGTGTGGAGGAACAGAGGGATCTTGGGATCCATGTCCTCAGACACCTCAAAGTTGTCACTCAAGGGATATGGTTGTCAAGAAGACATATGGTGTGTTGACTTTCATTAGCAGGGAGATTGAGATTAAAAGATGCTAGATTATGCTGCAGCTCTATGGAACCCTGGTTAGACCACACTTGGAAACATTGTGTTCAGTTCTAGTTGCCTCATTATAGGAAGGATGTGGAAGCATTAGAGAGGGTGCAGAGGAGATTTCCCAGGATGCTGCCTGGACTGGAGGACATGTCTTATGAAGAAATGTTGAGGGAGCTAGGGCTTTTCTCATTAGAGCGAAGAAGGATGAGAGGTGACTTGACAGAGGTGTACAAGATGTTGAGAGGCACAGATAGAGTGGATAGTCAGAGACTTTTCCCGAGGGTGATTTTAAGGTGATTGGAGGAAGGTTTGGGGAGATGTCAGAGGTAGGTTCTTTACATAGAGAGTGGTGGGTGCATGGAATGCACTGCCAGCGGTGGTAGTAGAGTCATAGACATTAAGGACATTTAAGCGACTCTTGGATAGACATATGGAAGATAGTACAATGAAGGGTACATAGATTAGTCTTACCTTAGAGTAGGATAAAAGATCGGCACAACATTGAAGGCTGAAGGGCTTGTACTGTTCTAAGTTTTATGTCAGTAATCAAGACAGTGTTCAGAATCAGGATAGTATATTGTATCAGGAATCAGGATAGTGTAGAATATTGGGGGTTCAGTAATCGAGATAATGCACAATATCAGGATTCAGGAATCAGGTTGGTGTGCAGAATCGGATTTCAGTAACCGATAGGTTGTACAATATTGGAGTTCAGTAATTGGGATAGTGTACAGTATTGGGATGCAGTAATTGGGATGGAGTACCAAGATTCAATAATCAGGATGATGTACGGAATCAAGATTCAATAATGAGAATGATGTACATAATCTGAATTTAGTAATTCAAATAGTGCATTGTTTTCGGTTTACTAATTGGGATGGTGTATTTCTTTATGCTCAGCAGCTGGAAGGTATACAGTATTGTCTTCAATAACTGGAATGGCGTACAGTATCAGAGTTCAGTAGTCAGATGGTTACTGTTTTACGTTTGGAAATTGAGATGGTGTCTATTATTTGGACTCAGTGATTGGAATGTTATACTGTATCAGGGCTCCATAATTGGGATGGTGTACAGTATCAGAGTTCAGTAATCAGGATGGTGTAGAGTATCAGGGTTCAATCATTGGAATGATAAACAATTTTATGTTCAGTAATTGGAAAGGTGTGCAGTATTGGGTTTGACAAATTAGGATTGGGTTCAGTATCTGGGTTCAGAAATCAGGTTTGGTGTACATTATCAGCATTGAATCATTGGGATGCTGTACAATTTTGGGTTCATTTATGGGAATGGTATACAGTTTTATGTTCAGTAATTGGGATAGTGTACAGTATCAGGTTGAGAAATTGGAATGGATAGAGGTTCTGAAATTAGGATGGTACTTTTTATCAGGGTACAGGAGATGGGATAGTCGATTCGATCTGGGTTTAGGAATCAGGATGGTGCATCTTGCTACCTACCTTTAAGCAATGGAGTTCATTTGCACCAAACCTTTTGTCACAATCCCACAATTTTCCAAAACTCAACTTGTAAAGACTGTTTTTTCATTCTTGGTCTGTGAGTTGTGTTTGTAGAAATTTACAATTGACCAAAGTATTATCACTTTCAGCCTTGAGGTGTCCAGGCTACTTCAAATCACCTCAAAAAGGTCAAGCAATGCAAAAATGTGAACAACAGGTTAACCAAATCGTGTCATGCTGTAATTGTGCAACGGCTGCGTGAATGGTATTTCCCACCAACCAGAAGTCTTTTAAGAAAAGGTCTTCTGCCTAGCACACAACCAGCCAACCAGCCTGGAACTTCTGATTCTTGTGTTTATCCTATTGAGGGCAAGACAAACAGCTTCAATAATATGTCTCTGGTTAAGAAATATTCAAGTTCTATACAACTAAGGCTGTGTTTTCAAAGTGTTAGATGGGGCTTGAATGGTGAAATGTTTATGTAATTGGGTATTTCCAATTCAGAACAAATCCCATATCAAATCTCAACACAATTTCTACAAACAATACAAAAACTAATTATATTTCCACCTCTAAACACTCATTAGTTAAAGGTCAGATGTACTGATAAGTTGTGTTTTGAACCATATTTAATCCTGAACTTCAGCGTAAATCAGAACAATTGGTCAGAACATCCATGCCGGATTTATTTCATAATGTATCCATGATATACTGGAAAATTCTGTAACCCAGTTGAAACACTTGTGGCAATTGTAGACTCAAAGTAATAAATCTTCTGTTTTGGTTGATATGCATTTGCCTCTCTGGTTAATTTGCCAAATTAACTCTTGAAACCTGGAATGGGAAACAAGTCAAACCACACACCAACCTGTAGATCTGCAATCAATGTCTAGTCAAACACCACACACCTATATCCTTTGCAGGTTTTGAAGGATAGAAACTTATGTGTCCAACATTTGCTAGCAGTCCTCAACAACTTCAACCCATTCTCTGTAATTGTCTGTGAAACCCTCCACCTCCAACTTCATAAAGAACATTTATAAAGCCCACTCCTTCAGCTTCTTACTGCTCTGACTCTCACGTGCTTTGTTTGCACCCCTAGTTTATCTTCACCCTTTACTGAAACATCTTGTGACATGTTTATACATTAGCGGCACAAGATTCATGTCTTTATCATTCCTGAGTCCGAGCTACACCAGGTCATGAGATTACGGATTGTGTTACAGTACGGTTCTGCTATCGTTGATTGCCTACAGCACCTCATGGATGCCCAGTCTTGGGTTGCTAGATCCGTTCAAAGTCTATCCTATTTAGCATACTTGCCACCTTCAGTGATTTCTCCAAGTGTTGTTCAACATGGAGCTGTACTGAGTCATCAGCCAAGGTTGGTTTGGCACATGGTAATCAGCAGGAGATTTTGTTGCCAATGTTTGACACAATGCCATGAGACTTCATGGGTCCAGAGTCAATATTGAGGACTCTCGAGCCAACTGCTTCCTGCCTCTGTCACACTGTTCTACACATTTCAGACTTAACAGTCAGGTTTTTTAGTGGATGATGTGGTGAGTCTGAAGCAATCAAAGAGCTGTAGAGTTCAGGAGATCAGAACATGTGAAATGTAGCTGTTGTTAAATTTATCCATGCAGAGGATAAATAAATCCATGCAGTTGGGGCCAGCATTTATTGCCCATCCATAGATCCGTAGGTGGTTGTGCCTCTTTGAATTGCTGCTGCCATTTACTTTATGTACATCCACAAGGCAGTGAGGAAGGATGTTTCAAGGTTTTGACCAAATGACACCGAAGAAACAGTGACAAATTTCCAAGTCAGCATGATGCATGGTTTGGAGGAGAATTTGCATGCGGTGGTAGTCCCATGTATCTACTGTCCTTGCCTTTAAAGATGGTACAATTTGTGGGTTTGAAGAGCACTGAGTGATTGTTGTAAGCGACAGGTGTGAGTGACTGGTGTGAGTGACCAGTGCGAGTGATGTATGAGAATGCCTTACTGATAGTTAAGAAAGGCTGCAAGCCAGTGTCTGACTCGACTGAAAAACAATGAAATGATACATGATAATGGAAATAGTTTGGTGCAAATGATGAAATTCATGCCAAGTCACTCAGTCCTACATTGACCTGACAAGGCCTATTTATTGATTCGCACTCTCCTTTAACAGCCAATTTCTCTGATATTATGTCTCTGTGAACTATTAATAAGAAAAATGAAGATTTATCCAGAGCTTCATTACTTGAGCTCGAACACAGGACGGTGCAACAATAGGAACAGGCCCTTTCTCCCAACGCGTCTATGCCAATTGTGATGCCATTCTAAACTAATCTCATCTATCTGTACATGGTCGGTATCACTCTATTCCCTGCCTGTTCATATGTCTGTCTAAATTGTCAGAATCCTCCAGAGAATTTCACATCCAGAGAGTTAATTTTTGAACATCAGGTAATTTACCAACAACTGGTGTCAGAGGAAACAAGGACATATCACCTTAGTCAGGCAGCTCATCAACCAAGTTGTTATTGACAATGGATAAATGATATCTCAATTTTGTGAGCTGCAGAAGGATATGTGATGGTGAGAATTCTTAAGGGGACAGGTGATCAGTATGTATGAAGATTTCTACGCTGAAGGTATTGCCCATTTTCCACTGCATGATGAATAAACAATTATGTGTTGGAATCCACCATTCAGATGAGTTCAATCTTCATCTTTGATGTGGAACTCCTGTAACACTGAGCTACTTAATATTGCTATTTATTGATGCTGAACCTAATAGCCTCCTTCTATGCTTTAATAATTGTGTTTCTGTGAACATTTTCTCTCCTCAGTAATATCCTTACACACAATTGCATGATGTGTCTACTTAATATCTGCTCTGAAACAGGATTTGACTGGGACAATGTTTAAGCTGTAGGTCTGTAATTCAGTGCATGCAATGGCATCTCACATTTTTCACCTCCAACTGCATGTGCATGCCAGAGCATAAGGGGCCTCACATCAGTTTGGTGTAGCTAATAATCTTGTGATTAATCTTGTCTTGTTTGTTCCTCAGTCTTAACACATTATTTTCTGCTTGTTTCTCATTTCAAATGAAACTTTTCTTTTGTAAAACATTCCAGTGTGTGGGAAGCCGAGAATAAAACCATCATCAATACAACCTAAAATAGCACAGGGCAGAGCTGTATCAAAAGGAGCCTTACCATGGATCACAATGTTGTCGAAGAATGGCATTCCTTTCTGTGGTGGGTCATTAATTGGTGAGTGAAACAAACTTTGTTGCATTATTTTGAGCATTCTCTCTGCAGGACCAAACTGATCAGACACAAATCAATGGATATAGATTGCTCTTCAGTAACTGACTCCTGATGTGTAGGTTGTTATTCATACAAACATATAAACTGGGATCAGGAGTATGCTATTCAGCCCCTCATGTTGGCTCTCCATTCAATAAGATCATGGCTGATCTGAGTTTGGCTTCAACTCCTTTTTCCGGCCTACCCCAAAACCCCGTGAACTCCCTTGTTAGTCAAGAATTTATCAATCTCTGCCTTAAAAAATATTCAATAACCTCATCTCCACTGCTCCCTGGGGAAGAGAATTCTGAAGACTCACAAGTTTCTAAGAGCAAAAAAAGTTCTCCTCTATGTTAAATGGGAGACACCTTATTTTTAAATTGTGTCTCCAAGTTCTAGTCTCTCCCACAAGGGGAAACATTCTTTCAGCCTCCACTCTGTATTGGCCTCTCAGCATCCTTTACGTCTCAATAAGACCACCTCCCCCCCACCCCCTGCAATGCCAGGAATCAGGCAGGAGAATCTTCTCTGAACTGCATCTAAGACATTTATATCTTTCCTTGAATAAGGAGACCAAAACTGCACATTCTTTGTGGTGGCCTCTGCCTCACAGCGCCAGAGACCTGGATTCAATTCCTGCCTCAGGCGACTCTCTGTGTGGAGTTTGCACATTCTCCCCGTGTCTGCGTGGGTTTCCTCCGGGTGCTCCGGTTTCCTCCCACAGTCCAAAAATGTGCAGTTAGGTGAATTGGCAAAGTCAAATTGCCCGTAGTGTTAGGTGAAGGGGTAAATGTAGGGGAATGGGTCTGGGTGGGTTGCGCTTCGGTGGGTCGGTGTGGACTTGTTGGGCCGAATGGCCTGTTTCCACACTGTAAGTAATCTAAATGTAAGTAATCTATATGGTTCATCAACACTGTATACAACTGCAGTACACATTGAATTGAATTGAATTGAATTGAATTTATTGTCATGTGTACCGAGGCACAGTGAAAAGATTTGTCTTGCGAGCAGTACAGGCAGATGACATAGTTAAGTAGCATAGATAGTAAATAATAGGTAAACAGCGGCAAAAACAAAAACACAGGTACAGGCGAATGTTAAGAGTTTGTGAGTTCATTCAGTATTCTAACAACAGCAGGACAGAAACTGTTGCAAAAGCGGCTGGTGCGTGTATTCAGGCTTCTGTACCTTCTTCCCGATGGTAAAGGTTGTAGAAAAACATTGCCAGAGTGGGATGCTGGCAGCCTTTCCTTGATAGATGGCCTGGTACATGGATTCTATAGATGGGACGTTGGCCTTTGTGATTATCCGCACTGAGTTCACCACCCTCTCTAACTGTCTCCGATCTTGAATGGTACAGTTGCCATACCATCCAGTGATACCTCCAGACAGAATGCTCTCGATGGCGCACCTGTAAAAGTTGGCAAGGGTATTCGCCATCATGCCAAATTTCCTCAGATGCCTGAGGAAGAAGAGGTGTTGTTGGGCCTTTGTAACCAGTGTGTCCACATGAAGAGTCCAAGAAAGCTTGTTGTGGATGACCACTCCCAGGAGCTTGACACACTCCACTCGTTCCACCTCTGTGCTGTTAATGTGTAGGGGGGCATGAGCAACATTCTGCTGAAAATCAATAATGAGTTCCTTGGTTCTCCTGGTATTGAGAGCTAGGTTGTTCTCAGTGCATTATTTTTCCAGGTCTTCCACCTCCCGTCTGTAGTCTGTTTCATTGCCATCTGAGATTTGACTGACTATGGTGGTGTCATCAGCGAACTTGCAAATGGCATTAGTCTGGTATTTGGCGACAGTGAGTATAGAAGGAGGCTGAATATGCACCCCTGGGTGGCTCCAGTGTTGAGTGTTAGTGAGGAAGAAATATTGTCCCCAATCTTCATGATTGTGGCCTTTGGGTCAGCAAGCTGAGGATCCAGTTGCAGAAAGTGGGGCTTAGTCCAAGATCACTAAGTTTAGTAATCAGTCTCAAGGGGATAATAGTGTTGAAGGCTGAACTGTAGTAGATGAGTAGGATTCTTACGTAGCTGTTCGTGGTGTCAAAATGTTCTTGGAGGAGTGATGGCAAGTGTTATCACATCTGACATGAATCTGTTGGTCCGACAGGCAAATTGGAGTGGGTGAAGAGTAGTGGGGAGGCTGGAGTTGATTAATGCCATTACCAACCTTCCAAAGCACTTCATGGCCACTAAAATTAGGGCCACTGGGCGGTAGTCATTGAGACATGCTGCCTGAGCCTTCTTAGGCATAGGGATGATGTTGGCCCTCTTGAAACAGGCAGGGACAGTGGCCTACTGCAGGGAGAGGTTGAAGATGTCCAAGAAGACCTCTGCCAGTTGATCTGTGCATGCTCTGAGTGCACGGCCTAGTATTCCGTCTGGTCCCAATGCTTCCCTTGGATTCACACAAAGGAAAACTGATCTGACTTCTGACTCAGTGACTGTTCGATAGGTTCGTGAGAACTTGTCGGAATAGGTGCTACTTCTCCGCCGAAATTCTGCTCAAAGTGAACATAGAAGGCGTTGAGACAATTTTGGAGGGTTATGTCATCGTTTGCTTTCTTGCACTGTCTCTTTTTAGAACCTGTGATGTCATTCAGTCCTTGCAATAGTCGGTCTGGATCTCTAGTTTGGATCAGTATTGGTCCTTGGCTGTCTTAATGGCTCTGCGAAGGTCATACTTGGATTCCTTATACCTGAGTGGATCTCCTGATCTGAAGGCCTCATGCCTGGTTTTTAGCAGGTTCTATATGTCCTGATTCATCCAGGGTTTCCCGTTGAGGAATTGGGGAATACCCAAATTGACATCCTCGGTGTGCAGTCTTCCACATCCCTGCTTTTATATTCCAGTCTTCTTGAAATAAAGGGCAACATTATATTTGCTTTCCAAATTAGTTTTGTTTTCAATGCTTAGCAACTTCTTATGATTCATGTACCAGGAAACCAGATCCCTGTGCAATACAACATTCTGATATTACTCACCATTTAAGTAGTGCGCTGCTGTCATATTCTTCCTGCCAAATGAACACATTCACACATTGCTTCATCATACTGTATTTGGCAAAGTTTTGCCAATTGACTTAACCTGTCGACATTCCTTTGCAGATTATTTGGCTGATATTTTCTTGATATTGGAAAGTGACTCCATTACAATGAAAATGTTGGAAGATGTCAGGAATCCCAAGTACCATCCTTGGGCTCAGCACTTCTTATTTCTGTGGAGTGGGATTGGGGAAGGGCTGGGATTTATTTTGGCTGGTTCATGGATGCAGATGACCACATACGTGTCTAATTGCCTTCACTGAAATGCAAGTTTGGAGTGCCTGGTGTCTAAAAACTGGAGTGTGGAGGTTAGACCAGATAAGAATAATGTTCTCATTGCATTTATTTTGGATGCCCTGGGTAATCTCTTTGGAGAGTTGAATATTGTCCCCAGCTAAACACCTTGGATGAGGGAGTGTCAGGGATCTTTTGGGGGGAGAGATCAGGTAATCTTTGAGACAATTGTGTGAGAGTGACTGGTGTGTAAAGAGGGCGCAAGACCTTTGGAAGAGTCCAACTTGTGAAAACCTGTGAAAAACTGTCTAGAAAGGAGAACCCTGAGACAGGCAGTCAGTAGCACCCAGAGGAGCATGGGTGTGTGGACAACCCTGATTCAGGCAGTCGGCAGCACTTAGAGAAACACGTGTTTGTGGAGAACTCTTAGACAGGCAGTTGATAGCAACTAGAGGAGCAAGTGAGTGGAGGACTGAGCCAAGCAGTCAACAGCACCTAGAGAAGAAGGTGAAAGGAGGACACCACTATCGCAGTCAGCAGTACCTTGAGGAGAAGATGAGAGGTCATAAATGATCATGGCACCATGGTACAGAGAATCAATCAAATTGGGGTACAGAAAGGAATGTGCTGGTGTAGGAGAATGTACAGTGAGAGGAATTGACACCATTCTCTGCAGCAAAGAGCATGTGTCCAGGCAGCTGTGATGCCCAACACTACCCAAAAGGTGTATTCACATTACATTATTGAACCATAGTAGCATTTCTTAAATCTTTAACTTGTTCCAACATTTTATATTCAGGACACTATATCTGCAATTACATTTTTTCTTCCAGTTATATAAATAATCTTAACATTAAACAATTGTAACAAAAGACTCCATACGAATCATCTCATATTCCAAATTTTAAATTTCTCAATGAAGGTTGGTGGATTATGTTTAGTATGTGTTAGGCTTTCCTTGTTTTAGTGCCTAACATCATCTTCAAAGTGTTGAACAGCCAACAATATTTCCAAAGTGTCTTTTCTATGGTAGGCTACTACTTTTGTTAAATGTACTGAATCTCTGTAACCGCCACAACTTGTTTTATGGACTCAACTGTTACAATATGTTTTATCGGTCTTGAGTATCCTGTGCACATCATCTCTAGCTAATGTAGTACATCCAGGTGGATTTCTACAGATTACCTCATACTTTCTCAGCAATCTTACAAGATCCTCCCATGCTGTCTTTTCTTTAAATATAAGTGCACAAAACTGTTTCTATATAGCTAATGGAATTGTAGGAGGTTCACTTTGAGCATCATCTATCTCTCTTTCTATATCACTCTTATTGTCTCTGTTACCTCCACAATTCTTAAAGCCTGACACATTTGCTCCCCCTTAACTTCTTCCCTTTTCAACAAGCTTATGATTCTTTTTCCTACAATCAGGAGTATTCATCACCTAAGTCACATTACTAACCATTCTATACTACTTTATATGAGCTACTAAACTTCATTTTAAGAAGTTCATTTTGTAATGGCTAGAACACTAATACTTCATCTCCTGGATTTGGGGACTCTCTGGAAGCAAATCTTGTGAATATTCATGACAGTATGCCATAATCATGGTTTTAAAATGGTTTTGTTCCAGATCCTCAACTTCTGCGGTTCTTTGTTTTATTATCATGGTTTTGACAGTCTGATGGTATCTCACCAAACTCCCCTGTGATTGCAGATGATACACAGATGATTACAATTGGTTTAAACCCAAAGTACTAATGATTTCCTGATAAGCTTGAGATACAAAGCTGGTATCCTGATCAAACCATATCTCAACTGATATCCATAACTAGTAAATAAACCTATTAACTTTTCAACTACTACCCTACACTAAAGAAATATCATCTGGGAATTGAGTTGTCTTACTCATAATTGTAAGGATACAATGATGTCCTGCTTTTATTTTTGGTAATGGTCTGCACAATCCATTAATACTCAACTAAATGGTTCTTCAAAAACCAGTACAGGTATCAAAGTGGGTTAACTACATGGTGGTTCCTCCTGGTATGTATAATAATTTTACTGAACAGCAGTACCTCTTATGAAGTCTTGGCCATGCATGTTTATTGATGTCGGTATTTTCTATATTCCTATGCGTCCTGCTATTGGTACTTCATATCTACCCCCAATTTCTCCTTACGCTATCTGGGTGATATCACTATATGATGAATAACCATCCAATGGAGCTCCTTCAGCCTCAGCCTCAGTGAAAAGTGTCTGTCAAGGTTTGGTCACCCATCAACCAAGGCTGACCTCCCAAATCGGTCAGGAGGGTTGGGCATTATCAATCCTGAACAATGACAAGATGTTCTACTACACCGAACATTAGAAAGAGTAGCACTCCCTTAGACAGGATTCTAAGGACTAGTACCCCCTGTAGTTTGATTATTGGAGCTGCTGTTACTGTGATAGTTGTTTAGAGTGGAACTGATGTAAAATGGCAATATAATGACAAATGTGAGCTTGCATTTCTAATGATGTGTGATCTTTACCATCTATGTGTCCTCAGAAGTTTTTCTTTTCCATTTCCCTGCTATTACGTGGAATATGAAGAGCTATTTGGGCTGTCAGTGATTGAACTGGTACACAGGTGGGTTTTAAATATGGTATTGACAACAGAAATAGTGGAGTGTCGTAGAAGTGACAAATACTTCTGCTACTGGTGAGTGCATGATAATGTCATGAGCACTGCACCAGAGGAATGCGGTGCAGTCATACTAAAGTGAACAGCAGATCATTTTGTGAGAAAACCTGCTACAGCCCACAGAGAGAAACCCTCTATGATACTCCCCAAAATTGACAGCCTTTTTTTTGGTCAACATGATGTGGAGGAGCTGGTGTTGGACTGGGGTGGACAAAGTAAAAAGTCACACACAACAGGTTATGGTCCAACAGGTTTATTTGGAAGCACGAGCTTTTGGATACAGACAGACTCTAACCTCATACCTTTAATGCATTGTCTGAGCTGAGATGTCACCTTTTTTTAATAAAACATTAAGTTATCTCGAGAATGTGACTTAAAGAAGTTCTGTGATTTACATATTAAGAAACCAAAACCTGCAATCCATTCTAAAAGATGAAAGACTTAACAGCAATCTAGGTTTGTTCAATGTATCACTTCAGTTGCATGACACTGTAATCTTTTTGCTATAAATTCTATGTCTTATGGTCCTGCTCCACAGTTACCTGATGAAGGAGCAGCGGTCCAAAAGCTAGTGCTTCCAAATAAACCTGTTTGTTGGTTTATGGTGTTGTGTGATTTTTTACTTTTTTTGGTAAAAGTCAGTCGATATTCTTATTCTTCTTTATAAGGATAGGGAATTAGAAGCAGCGTGATGGTATCAGTGTGATGGAATGAGTTTTGCTGAGCATTTTGTTGCTATATGGCACTGTGTGCATGGGAAGGAGTTTGATATTTTTCACAATAACAAAAATGTAAGTAATTCATTGTAATTATTGCATCTAATACTCTATTTTTGCTTGTTCTGTAGGGCAGATGTGGATCATAACTGCAGCCCATTGTCTTCATCCTCCATATGACCCTGACAATCCAAATCTAAGCAACTTTCAACATATTAACATCACGTCATTTAAAGTTATCTTAGGTTAGTATTTATACATTATAAGGCCTGCTCATATCTGGACATGACAAGATGACTCAGACAGGCACCAGTGAGTGTCATGGGCTACTGCCTGGTGTTATCCACAGTAAAGTGAGGGAAGAGGTATCTTTAAAACTCCTACTCAGTTGGTGCAGATTATTCTGAACTTTGGGTCTGTATTCAGTTTTGAAGAGTGAAAGGATTCCTAATTGCAACATATAAGATTCTTAGGAGGCGTGACAGGGTAGATGCGGAATAATTTGCCCCCCTGTTGGGACAGTCTTGGACCAGAAAGCATAATGTTAATGTAAATGATCACCCATTTAAGACAGAGAATAGGGAGGCGTTTTTTCTATAAAGTGGGCAGTGAATCTGTGGAATTCTTTACCACAGAGGGCTGGGACATTAAGGGCACCTCAAGCAACCTACTTGGGCTACAAGGTTGACAAGACCCAGGTACACCTGTTGGAAGATAAAGTTAGAGCGATCAAAGGTGCCCCAGCTCCCATGCCTATACCAGAGCTTCGGTCTTTTCTTGGGCTGATGAATTAGTAAAGAAAGTTTATACAAAACCTGGCCTCCATACTTCTGCATCAACTCCTAAAAAAGGGTCAGTTTTGAAAATGGTATGTAACCAACTTTCAGGGAAGTGAAGAAACAGCTATAATCTTCGAAGGTGTTGGTACTTTATGATCCCAAGATTATGATCTATTATTGACTTGCGATGCCTCCCCATATGGCATTGGGGTAGTATTAGCTCATAGATGGCCCAGTGGAGAGGAATGCCCAATAACATATGCATCCAAGGCATTAGCTAATGCAAAGCGTAAATATGCCAAGATAGAGAAAGAAACTTTGGCGGTCATATTTAGAGTCAGAAAGTTCCACCATTATCTTTATGGACATAAATTTATAATAATAATGGACCACAAACCCCCACTCGGTCTACTTAAAGAGGACAAGGCAGTGCTGACCATAGCTTTAGCTAAATTCAGCACTGGGCTTATAATTACTCTCCATTCAGTCATTATCTGAACACTCCCAGCAAGATCTCACAAAGCAAGCAGTCATGTGATTTCTCGTAAGAATTGTTAAAGAAAATCTTCAAATCCCACAGGTCCTGGTATTTCCACAAAATTTAAAGTTGAGTTTTTCCACAATCTTTCAAATCTGAAATCCCCTGAGGTATAATAAATTTGAAGCATCTTCATGGAATCTGGACATATCTAAGAATTTTGTCTTGCTTTGTATGCAGTACATGCCTGGACGTTTTCCTCACGTTGATGGGTAGATGAATGTTGTAGCTATATTGGGGCAGCTTGGCTAGAAACACAGCACGTTCTGGACACAGTCTTCAGTACTATTGCTGTAATGGTGTCACAGCCCATCACCTTGGCAAATTCCAGTGCCTTCAGCAATCTCCTGATACCACATGAAATGTATCAAATTAGCCAAAAATTGGCACCTGTGATGCCTGAGATCTCTGGAGAGTCTGAGATTGATCAACCATTTGCCACTTCCAATTTAAGAATGGTAAAGATTTGGAAATTTTCAGGGCTGGACTAATGCTTCAACGATAAAATCTCCAATCTGTCGTTGGATACTGATGGAATTTACACAAAACTCAATAGTATTGTGAAGTATTTGAGGAGGTAGCATTACATTTCGAAAGCACATAGACGAGTAGGTAGAATGATGGACTCCTGGTGAAGGGATTCAATAGAGAGAAGTGTGTATTATGTGACTTCTTGTGTTAAGAGAAACAAAGACAGAGAATATAAAGTAACTCTAAAGAAGGTACAGGAATAGAGAGACCTGGGGTGCAAAGAGGTAAAGCTGCCGTTGTCCCAGAGGACTGTAAGGCTGCTCTCTCATCAAACAGAAATGACGAGTGATGATTTAACCTGAGGGTCACAACACTACAGGCAAGGGGCAAGGTTGAACCTTCGTGGTAACCTCAGCCAACACAGGAGTTGAACCGTCACTGTTGGTGTTCCTTTGCATTGCAAATCAGCTGTCCAACCAACTGAGCTAACTGATCCTCAGTGACCCCCACTGTGACAGCTGTGTAATTAGGAAAATGTTTCTGAAACCTTTATGTAAAAAAGATTAATCTGACTGTACCTGGACAAAATGCAAATAATATTGTTTCTACAATTCTATGTAACTGTAGATTATACAGAGTTAAGAGACATATACAGACATGTGAAAGAATTCCCATTTAACAGCACACAAAATTCATTGGCAACTCGTTATGAGAATGTAAATTTGGTATTGACTGGAATAAAAGCTAAAAAACACAGGAAATGAGCTGTCTCTGAATGCCATTGTTTTATATACAGCATGATTAGTTTTGATGTAGATCAACCAATATAACAGCCAGTGAAAAGAATGAATCACAAACACACTAGATAGGGAGACCCCATCTTGAAAGCTTTCTCCAGGCAAAGTGAGGAAGAGAGAGAGTCACAACCATCTCAAAACTGTTAGTAGCTTACTGTAAAATAACTGCAAATAAAAGTGCCACGTTAATAGAATGAGAAGCCAAGAGTCTTCTCTCTCCCAAAATCTATTAGAAAACACTAAACACATAACTGCAGAAGCCATCAAAACTGTAGGGACCTAACATCAAATGGTAACTTCTTTGCTACATCAACGAGGAACTCAAGCAATTGGGCCTAATGATCTACTGAGACTTCCTTATAAACATTCTTTTGCCTTATTGGTTATTCTTTTAATCTCAATGTCTGTAATTTCTTGTTAACAACGATATCTCTTTATTCTTAAGGAACCTTCAATAATAACTTGAGTATCAAACTTTTAACCGGTTTAAACAAACGCTTGACTGCTGATCTGCTTTGATTCGAATCGTACAATTGAAAGGGAGGCTTAATAAACAATGTTAATCAAGGTCACTGACCACAAGGGGTATCTATGGTATCTGCAACCTTGGATAGGTCATTGAAAATGATAGGACAGGTAGCAAGAGTGATTAATAAAGCATGCAACATCCTAGGTTTTATGAAAATGGGTGTAAAATACAAAAGCAAAGGCAAGGTAATTACACATATATCAGTCCTTCTGGTGCTGTTTCCGGTATGCCATCCTGCATTCTCTATTGATCTCAGAGTTGAAACCCTTACTTGATCGTAATAGTAGATTGGTAAAAATGCCGGGTGTTAATATTACACTCTGCAGTAGAATACGATTTTACTGCTCCTGATGGCCAACAGCAACTTATGATTTTGCTCAGTCTTGAGTTACTAGATCTATACAATGTCTGTACATTTACCATACTGGTATCCTCAACATGAAGACGGAACTTTGTGCGGTGGTCACTCTTGCCGATACTGTCATGGACAGTAGACTGGTGGGAATGAGATCCTGTATGTTTTTTGCCTCCTGTAAGTTCTCTCAGAATTTGCCATAGACCAGTCTAGCAGCTACGTCCTTTAGGACCTGACCAGCTTGGTCAGATGTGGTGCTGCCCAGTCACTCTTGGTGATAGACATTGAAGTCCCCACCCACAGTGCATTCTGCAACTGTGCTACATTCAGTACTTCCTGAAGTGTTGTTCCACATGAAGGAGCACTGGTTCATCAGCTGATGAAGGCTGTTTATGATAATCAGGAGAAAAGTTCCTTGCCCATGTTTGACCTGATGTAATGAGCCTTCATTGGATCTGGTGTCAATTTTGAGGATTGCCAGAGCACCTCCCAACAACTGAGCCACTGTGCCACAGTCACTACTGCATCTATACTGTTGGTAGAACTGGACATATTCAAGAATGGTGATGGTAGTGTCTGGAACAATGTCTACAAGGTACAATTTTATGATTCTTTGAGAGAGCTCTCCCAATTTTGTCACAACCCTCCAGATAGTGGTAAAGAGAACTTTGCAGGCTCAGAAGGGGTGGGAAAAACACTTGTCATTTCCATTGCCTAGGTTGATGCCAGGTGATCCATCCTATTCCCTTCCTTTCTTTAGACTTTATCGTGGTTTGATTCAACTGACTTATTTGCTCGGCCATTTCAGAGGGTGGTTAACAGTGTTGTGGGTCTGGAAACACTTGAAGGTCAGCCAAGTAAGGACAGCGGATTTCCTTTCATAAAGAATATTAATGAACCAGATCTTGAAATAATTTATTTTGAAATTATGATTTACATATAAACTGTAATTTTCTTTTAGAGCAAGGATGGACTTTTACACATTAATTGTGTTTAATTGGGAATTAACTAGGCATTTACTTGTGGTCCAATAACTGGCAATCAAACAAAAAAAAGTAGTTGCTGGGCTAGGTGTATTCCTGTGCTATGTAACAGATGCTTACAAAATTGTGTAAAGATTAACTCAAGATCTATCCTTCACCATCAGACTTTCTCAAAGATTAAACAGAATTCAGTTTAGTGAATAGTAAGTTTTAAGAAAAAGAGTTATTCAATACCATTCAAAGTGTTTATATTAATGCCTCTACAACTAAAAATTCCAGTTTAGCTTAATTTTTGGAGCCTCCACAAAGGCCCATTCCTGAGCATAATAAGTGGAAATTTACCTTGGTCAGCATTCACATTGGAAATGTTGTCAGGTTTCTGGCTGGGGTTTCCTTGTAGCACACATGATTCCAAAATCAATTTGTGCTTGATGTTCTGTGATCAATTTGCTGATTTTGCTGAGATTGGGAGAATTGTAGTAGAAAAAACCAGCACAATCAAGTGGAAATTTCAGAACGTGATTTACTTCAGATTGGGATCCATGGATTGTGCTTATTTTCTCTGACCTCCCGGCCTCTCTGTTTCAGGGAGGCAGAAAACGTTGAGAAAAGAAGAAACAGAACAAGTGTTTCGTGCTAAAAGAATTATCTCTCACCCTTGTTACAATGGCTCAACCTTTGAATTTGACATTGCGTTGTTGGAACTCCCACATAAAGTGCAAATAACAGACTATGTGATGCCAATCTGTCTACCAGAGAAGTCCTTCTCAACTTTACATACAGGTACATTGGGAATATCTTATAAATAAACCTGAGGCCATTGCAGTTGTGTTCAATCCTCTCTTGGCACAATTGTCACTAATGTCCAACAGCTGGGATAGTGATAGGGAGGGAACTCACCCTAGCCAGCATGGGAGGTCCCCTGTCCTGTTCCATTTAGCTCAGCAGGATCAGGGGACAATGAATGAGCTTCTGAAGGTCAAATTTTGGACCACGTGTAGTTTGCACAGCCAGCCAACTGTGTCCTTCTTTTGGGTGACAGTCGCTGATGGCCATGACCCTCAGGAGGCTGACTGTCTGGAAGGGCATTGTTGAAGGCAAGCAGAAACGGGAAGCTCAGTCGGCTGAGAAGAAGGCCCACAGAAAAAGAGGCAAGCAAGTTGTACACCCTCTCAACCCACTGTCTTCCTCTGCACTAAATATGGCAGAGACTGCCATGCTGTATAGGGGCTCCTGAACAACACCAGGTCTTGCTTAAGCCAGGGTTGACTACAATGGCACAAACCATCATCTTAGGAAACACATTGCTGGCTCTCTGCCGATATTATCTTCAAGGAGTTGATAAAAATAAAAAATTGATATTAGGTTTTCAGTAAGACTGTGCAGACCTAGAAGATAAGGTTTATTTAAACATAGGGTTAATGGGATATGGAATTTGGGGAGGGAGACTTTGTTAAGCATGTTCAAGAAATGGTTAATTCTGTTGATGCAACAAAAACGGAAATTGCTGGAAAAACTCAGCAGATCTGGCAGTATTCTGTGAAAAGAAAATTGAGTTAATGTTCCGGTCCAGTGACCTTTCTTCAGAACGGGTATTCTGTGAACATGTTTAATTTAGATGTATTTAGAGTTGTGGCGCAAGTGATTAATCCACAGGATTGTAACTATCCTGCCCTGGATCTATGACAGCTGTTCCTTCACAGCTGCTGAGTCAAAATCTGGAACACTGTCCCAATAGCACTGTGACTGTACCTTCACCACATGGGTTGAAGCAGTTGAAGAAGGCAGCTATTAGCAATTAGAGATGGGTGACAAATTATAAGTCAGTGACACCAGCATCCTGTGAATTAATTAATAAAAGGAAAATGAGTGTGATACTAATGTGACCCATCTATTTGAAAGTTTGGATTTATTTGCTATTTTGGTCCTAACTGTTGATTACCATAGTCTGAACCTGCCTCAGGCTGTTTTATTCAATGACAAGCAGATGTAACACTGAATAGATACATGATTTGGAGATGCCGGTGTTGGACTGGGATGGACAAAGTTAAAAATCACACAACACCAGGTTGCAGTCCAACAGGTTTAATTGGAAGCACACCTGATTTAAAACCACCTGATGAAGGAGCAGCTCTCCAAAAGCTAGTGCTTCCAATTAAACCTGTTGGACTATAACCTGGTGTTGCATGATTTTTAACTGAATAGATACAGGCTTTTTTGAACAGGTTACGTGTAACCATGTTATGACCCCCACAAAGATTCTAACATTTTAAACAAATACACAGATTTCCTAGTGACCCATAGGAATTACTGAAGGATAACATCTCATGTTATAAAACTTTTATTCTAACAAACTAAATCAATATAAGACAAACACTAAATGGATACCTAATGCACATAGTAAAGAAAAGATGCTTTTGCATTGTTATATAACAATCGACATGTACCACAACTGCCACAAGTGTCCAGCACATGTTGAGTGAACTAGTGATTAACATAGCTAATGTATCCCCCTTTTAATTTGCAATGATTAAGTTGAAGCAAATCAGCAGTCAATCATTTGTTTAACAGGTTAAAAGTTTGTACATTAAAAGTCATTTCTGAAGGTACCTTAACGGTAAAGAGATAAAGTGAGAACGAGAAATTACTGCTGGCAAGATTGAAAAGTAGCAAGAAGACAAAAGAGTAGTTAGAAGAAAAAACTCTGAATAAGTCTGCATGGTATTGCCCTGGGGCTTGTGGCTTATGTTCCCCATCACTGAAGCAAAAGGATCAACATTCAGCAGCTGTGATGGTTTCTGTAGTTGGTTATTTGATATTTCCTTGTAAGTGTGTATCTATAGGACAGCAGAATGCAGGACAGAAGAAAATTCCTGGCTTCTGCTCTGTAAGCATGGTACTTTCAGCTGCTGGCTTCTGCTCTGTAAGCATGGTACTTTCAGCTGCTCAGTTACTTTACAGAAGACCAAAAAGCGTTTCAAGGTCTGTGTCTGTGTCTGTGTCTGTGTCTGTGTCTGTGTCTGTGTCTGTGTCTGTGTCTGTGTCTGTCAAGGGAGGTGTATTCTTCCTAATGGTACAATATGCAAAAATGTTCTTTGTTTAAGTAGCTTGTGTTTTAAATTGTTCTTAATGGCCACTTTAACTAGGTGGTCCATGCAATAAACTAAGTCATGTTCCATGTAAAGCACTGGCATTCTGGCCACAACTCAGCAGCTACCAATGGTTTTGTTCGATTGAACTTACATTCTCACAATGAGTCAAGGAATTCCATTAACTCCTGAACAATATTGTGCCTTTCTATAGTGATACAGTCAGGTGCCTTACTGCAGCCAAGTGTCCTTGCCCAGACCAGTTAAATTATCCTTTTCTTAACAAATAGTGGCAGCCTTTAATGTGGGGATTAAATGTACATCCTGGTTTAATGATGACACAGAAGTAGGCAGATGCATCAGTTGTGGGAGATGCTTCAATGGGATTTGGAGAGACTAAACCAGAGAATATAAATATGGAATACAAGGTGGAAAAATGTGAGGTTTTCTACTTCAATAAGAAAAAAAACAGAAATATGGAATATTTCTTAAATAGTGAGAAGCTGAGAAGTGTTGAACTTTAAAGGTACTTAATAAGTTGATGAGTCACAGAAAGTTAACATGAGGCAAACAAACACCTGATGAAGGAGTGGCGCTCCGAAAGCTAGTGTGCTTCCAATTAAACCTGTTGGACTATGACCTGGTGTCGTGTGATTTTTAACTGAGGTAAACAAGCAATTAAGAAGGCAAATGCCACAATAGTCTTTCTTGCAAGAAGATTTGATAAAGGAGTATTTTCTTTACTGAATTTATGTAGAATAAAAATAAAAAATCATCAGGTCTGGAAGCATTTGTGGAGACAGAAACAGAGTTAATTTCAAGTCCATTAGTACTCCACTCATGATATTGCTTCCTGATTATTGGCTAAAATTAAAATGTACAGTGGAAGCAGAGTCGTTGTATATTTTCAAGGGAGAGGCGAATAGATTCTCAGTAGGAAATGGGTAAAAGATTATCAGGGGAGGGGAGAATTCTGATTTTAACTTACAATCAGTTCAGCCATGATCATATCAAATGATGCAACAGGCTCGAATGGCTGAGCGTTGAAACTGTGATGCTGGAAAAGCACAGTAGGTCAGGCAGCATCTGAGGAGCAGGAGAGTCGATGTTTCGGGTGGCCTACTCTTGCTCCTTGTTTGTATGGTCAGATGTATCTCCTTCTTAATCAGGCATTTACTGTTGGGAGACAGCATTAGTACAAGATGGAGTGAACAACATATCATGCAGCATTAATGAGCACTAGCACCTCTTAGAGGTGCTAATCAGTTCCTTAAAGATTGTCTGGGCAGCCATTCTATGCATAAGCTTCCGTTATTTCTCTAGATATAATCTTGCACTAAATGTAGGCTAAACTATCATAAGAGCTTATGCCCCCAAAATTGTTATAAGAGGCCTTTTTTTGTATTCAATCATGAGATGGAAGCATCATTGGCTGGATCAGGGTTCACTGCCAATCCTTCATTGCCCTAGAGAAGGTGGTGTCTTCTTGAACAGTTGCACTCAATTTGGTGAAATTACCCAATAACTCTGTTAGGAGGGAGTTATAGGATTTTGATCCAGCAACACAAAAAGAATGGTGATGTACTTCCAAGACTTTACAATGGTGGGGCTCCCGTATACCTTCAGCTCTTGTCCTTCTGGATGGTAGTGGCTGTGGGTTTGGACGCTGCTGTCTAAGGAGCCTTGGTGAATTTTTGCAATGCTCTTGTAGATAGTATATACTGTTGCTGCAACCATCAGTGTGAAGGGAATGAACGTTGAAGGTGGTGAATGAAGAGTCAATCAAGTAGTCTGCTTTGATGTTGATGGTTCTGTGTTTTTTGATTGTTAGTGGAATAATTCAGTCCAGCTATATGGGAGATATTATCTGATCAACCTACCACAGAGATATTATAACACATTCTGGAGCAAGTGGGTATTGAAACAGATTTTCCTGGCTGAGAGGCAGGGACACTACCATGGAGCCAAAGATGCCCCCAGATATGTGTGAGTAGATTTTGGCTGCAGAGCCTGAAGGCAGTTTTCTAGTTGTCTCCCCAGGTTATTGGAGCCATTACCGACAATTCCAAACATCTCAACAGGATACTCCAAACATCATGCATTGAGAAACCAGCTGGTCTATCATCCCATGATTTGTATATTCCAGCAAATGTGACTTTCTGGGAATTACATGCCACTCAAAACTGCGGCGAACATTCTGCACAGCATCCAGAGACCGTAGAGCACCTACTGCAGCTCTACTGTTGCATTTATTAAAATGGTCTCAACTCTCGTTCAGGATTAATGTTGAAACTGCCCCAGTTTGTACTGTCGAACAGGAAATGTCCTTGAAGTTGCTGTGTTCTGAATACTAACATTTTCCATTGTTTTGTTTCAAAGGTGATATGGTGATAGTCAGTGGATGGGGAAAACAGTTCCTGCATTCAATTCCCGAAACTCTGATGGAGGTAAGTTTTCTATTGACAAGTTACTGAACAGCATTCTAACTTAGTGCAGCTGTCACTGTCTGACCCTTGCTATGTGAGCCTCATTATCTGACCCTCACTGTGTGACCCTTACTATCTGATGCTCTCTGTGTGACCCTCACCTGCAAATTCCTGCCCAAGTCACTCACTATCCTGAGCTGGAAATGTATTCATGCCTTCCTTCAGTATCACTGGGTCAAAGTCCTGCATGGTCCCTAATGGTGTTATGGGTCCAACATCATTAAATGGACTTTAACGGTTCAGGAAAACTGCTCAACATCACCTTCTCAAGGGCGGCTAGCACAAAGTGCTAACTTACAACTCACTAGAAATGAAATTCCACCCAATTGTAAAACGTTCCCATACACACAAAGAGGCAAGACATAAGTATTATGGCTGTGAAAGGAACACAACTAATAGTCAATGAAACACAGTTCTAGCACAGACCAAATTGCAGGCTTCAATAAGATCTTTCCTGTCAGTTTCCACTTGTTTTTAACTCTTTTATAAGGTCATGAGGTCACACAGACGAATTAATGACTTCACATTCAACATGTGGGGTTCCCCCCTTTTGGTATCTCTGAAAGTTTTATTTCCCTTTTTAGATGAAAGAGGCAATTTGTCGAGGTAAAGAGAGAGTAGCTAGCTGCTCAGGAATTCGTCTTACTTCTCCACTTACAGAAAGGAGAAACAGATGATTTCTCCTTCATAGGCTGGATATTGCTGTTGTGTTGTCCAAACACAAAGCAGTAGTCTCTTGTCCAAGAGGACAAGCAGCATCAGAGGAAAAGGGGAGTCAAGTTTCATGTCGCACTGATGAAAGGTTCCAACCTGAAACATCGACATTCTTTCTCCTCTGATTCTGCTTGACCTGCTGTGCTTTTTCCAGCTTCACTCTTTATCCACTTGACTCTCTAGCATTTGCAGTTCTCACTATCCCCAAGCCTCTTGTCCAAGAACCATTCAAGAAGCTATTACTATGCTGAGTACTCCTGACCACACACAACTGGTCCTGTTAAAAAGCCAGTCAAAATTCTGTCACAGGGCAAAACTGCCCCGGACACTCACTCACAGAACTAAAGAATCCAACAAATATCCCCAGTGCTTGAATAAGGCCACCTTGTAAATGCAACATAGAATAACTTCCAGTAAACAAAGCTATGTCTTCTTCCAGTTTCTCAGTTTAAAGCAGTATTTTCCCACTTTTAAATCCACAGTGCAAAGAATAGTCTTTTTTCCATAAATTCTCTATAATCTCTATTCAAAATAGTAATTTTTATACCTAAACTTATGAACATACAATTCTGCTTTCCTTACATTCTCACCAGCTGGAGAAACCAACTGGCTTGACTTGATTTCTGTGAATTTCCAGACTATCATAATAATTTTGGAACATTTCTGCCTCATCAATATTTAGCAGATGTTTCTGGATTGAGCCAGACATATGGGGTGAATCTACCACATTGTTTTAATTAGGCCTCCTGCGAGCCAAAAACCTCTGTGAAGTAAATTGAGATTACCAACATGCCGCATCATTTAACACTGCAGCTGAAATCCTGATTATTTTCATTCCTTGTATATCACAATTGGCATCCATTGCATCCATTCCCAGATACTGCAACCTAACAGTAAAAAGCTCAATATGCTCTTTATTGGAAGGAGTCATTTTTGAAGGTGATGGATGTGGGCGCCACGAATTGTCATAACTCTGAAGTGGCGCATTAGAAATCAAGTCCCACTATTCCTGGAATCTTCACAAAAGCAAAAGTTTCTTAAAGAAATATGCAAAATCCCCAAACTACTTGATTTGCAGACCTAGACTGATGGAAAGCATTGGCCAGATTTCTGTACTTAATAAAATTGCTATTTATTACAGGTCATTATGTTTATTACAGTAAATAATTAAAGTAAATTAAGCAAAGTCTACAAATTAAAACTAAATCTCTTATAAACTCCTCCCTATGCATGTGCAGCTACGCAAACAGAAACAGGGAACAAAAAGGGAGCAGAGAGAACACTGAGAAAAAGGTTCAATAGTCTTTGTTCATAAAGGATGGACTGGATTTTGCTAATGTGAAAGTTTCTTCTCAAACTTCCTTTTTCTAAATGCTTCTGTTGGTTTGTAAGAGGCACAGGGTGGCTGGTTCATTGTGAAATATCTCTGCCATATCCCATTCAGAGTCACACAACTTGTGGCATGTGCTGACTAAGAAGTAAGAGCCAAACTAGGCCATTCAGCCCATTGAGTCTGCTCTGCCATTCAATGAGATCATGACTGATCTGATAATTCTCAACTTCTCTGAATTTCCCCAGAATCCTTGATTCCCTTACTGATTAAAAATCTGTGTATCTTAGCCTTGAAGATACTTAATAACTCAGCATTCGCAGTAAAGAATTCCACAAATTCACTAACCTCTGAGAGAGAAAATTCTTTCCTTAGCTCTGCTTTAAATGTGTGAGCCTTTATTCTGAGATTATGCTATCTGATCCTAGATTCTGCAACAACCTGTCAAATCCCTGAAGAGTCTTCTTTGCTAAAATTGTTTGCCTCTTATTCTTCTACGTTCCGACAAGTACAGACCCAATCTACTCAACCTCTCCTCATAAGACAGTCCCTCCATACATGGTATCAGCCTCGTGTACCTTCTCTGTACTCCCATGCCAGTGTATCTTTCCTTAGATAAAGGGTCCAAAATTGTTCACAATATTCTAGCTGTGATCTGATTAGTGTTTTGCATAGTTTTAGCAAATCCCCTCTACTTTTACAATCCAATCTCTTGAAATAAGACCAACATTCAAGTTCCCTTCCATTGTAACTGCTGAACTTGTATGCTAACTTTTTGTGATTCTGTACCCTTCCTCTATTTAAATAAAATTCAGCTTTTCTATTATTCCTGCCAAAGTGCATAACCTCACAATTTCCCACATGACATTCCATTTGCCAGGCTTTCGCCCACTAACTTAAGCTCTCTAGATCCCTCTGCAGACTCTTTATGTGATCCTCACCAGTTGTGACCTATTTTTGTGTAATCTACAAACTTGGTAATGGTTCATTAACTTTCTTCATCCAAGTCACTAATGATTATAAATAATTGTGACCTCCAGCACTAATCTGCTAAAGGAAATATATCCTAATTTTCTTCTGGTTTAAAGTGGTTTACTGCAGAGAACTGTGAGATAGACAGTATATTGTGGCTGGTGCAGATCTACTGATACCTCTTCTGGTCTCACTATCTTCTCTCTGTATGCAGACCTTTTTCATTACTAATCAGTTCCTAGTCCATAAACCAATCAGCTTAATTTGTAAACACCCCATCAGTTCTAATTAATTGATTAACTCAAACTATCCTTGATTTCTTTTGTTTAGATTGAGATTCCTATTGTGGACCATGACAAATGCAAGCATGTTTACTCTCAGCTTGGGAGACAAGTAACAGATGATATGATCTGTGCAGGTCTGAAGCAAGGTAAGCACTATTCCTTGCATCCATTCAGATGACGTTAGATGCCACAACTATTCATTACTAGGCGGATGGATTTGTTTGAGGGCATCACTTAGCAATGAGCACTTGTGTGAGTGACTTATATTTGTGTGTGTGTGTGTTGTATAGCAGGGTGCCTGTCTCACAGCAGCATTTGTGTGTGTTTACATCACCTAGCAGTGAGTGTGTGTATATCCATTCATTCACACTATATTTAGCAAAGCAGTGCCACATTATCATCAAGTAGAATTCGTGCACTATGCCTTTTAGCCCACAGCACCAATAACAATTCTAATTAGCTATGCCAGCCCCACCTTCCAATTCAGTTTAGGCACCTCACACCACCTCAGTCATCCAATCCTCAGAGCCCCTTTGTGATGGAGAATTGGGGAATGACCCTGAATAAGTGTCCCAACAAACCCTTAAGGTATATCTTCCAAACTATAAACCCTGATCTTTCACTCCTATTTCTGTTAGAAGAATTTCATTTTACTTGTCATCATCTTCTTAAATTACTTATTTAATTACATGTAATATTTGCTAAAACTGAGAAACCATGCCTATGCTTGAGGATAAGGAATATTTCATGATACAGTTATCCCATGCAATCAGCAAATCATAGGAGTAGGCTTCCAAATCATGAACAATTTAGAAGTTGTTCCTATTTGAGATAGGGGTGAGAATCAGAAGACACAAATTTAAAGTAATCGGCAAACGAACCAAACACTACAGAAGAAGAAACTATTTTATGCAGTGAGTGACTTGTATCTAAAAATATACCCTGTCTTAGAGTGTGATAGTTGCAGAGTTGGGTGTGTTCTTTTTAAGAGAATTGGATAAACACCTGAAGATAAGACAATAACAAAGTGTAGGGAGAATGAAACCAAATAAATCACCCTTCTCAAGAGCCCTTACAGAGACAAATGGCCTCTTTCTTTGCTGTAACTATCTAATGATTACCGGTGTGAATTTAATTGCCTTTGCTGATAATTCCAGGTGGAAGTGATGCTTGCCAAGGAGATTCTGGGGGCCCAATGGTGGCGCTCGATAATAAGAAAAATCGCTGGTTCCTGGTCGGGACAGTCTCGTGGGGAGATGGCTGTGGAGAGGACAACAGATATGGGGTTTATTCTGATGTCAGGAAAAGCCTGGAGTGGATCCACAATGTGACAAAAGTCAAGATCTTTTGATAAATTTTAGGGACCAAGAGCTTCAAAAATATCAAGTTGTTTTCAATAATTTTTACTGCAACTTTGAATGAGTATTCTGTACAACAATTTACTGTAAATATTTCATTCATTTGGGTAAGTTATATAACTATAACATCAAAACACATTTCTGTCTAAGACATGAGGATAATCAGAAACATTCATCATGGTATGAATCTGCTCTTTTAATAAAGGAAGTATTTTAGCTTTACCATATGTTCTGACTTTTACTTATGATCCCCACCATCCAGCCATCATCAAATTCACCAGCCTCCATAATCCTCTCTATGCCAACATTGAGGGCTCCCATCAACAGATCTAGGATTAAGGAGCACATCAACCAGACAGCAACAAGAACAGGAAATGGTTACGTTGCTCTTCAGTTTTTCATTTCACCAATCACATGGTGATCATGACATTACTGGATAATTATAAAAACATATCTTATACACTAGTTTCCTTTAGGGAAGGAAATCTGCCGTTCCTTACCTAGTCCGACCTACATGTGACTCTAAATCCACAGCAATGTAGTTGACTCTGATCTGCATTTTGAAATGCCCTGCCAACTCATGCAGTTGCATTGGACTGCTACAGAAAAGCCAAGGAACATTCAAAACAAATACAACACCTGGCATTAATCAAGGCACCAAAACAACAAATGCATACAATGCTGAAACAACTCTGCAAGATCTCTCCTTGTAAGAACTACAGCCCAGTTAGCTTATATCTGTCATATGGAAATGTTAGAAGTTTTTATTAAAGATGTTATGGCAGAGGACTTCAAAACATTCAAGCTAATCAGGCAGAGTTGATGTGCTTTTCTGAAAGGGAAATTATGTTTAATTTATTAGTGTTCTTTGAATAAGTAAACGTACTGTGGATAAAGAGGAACTGGTGCATTTCCTGTCCTTAGATTTCCAGAAGGCATCTGTATGGAGCCACATCAAAGGTTATTGTGAAATAAAAGCTATGGTGTAGGAGGTATGTTGGTGTGGATAGAAGATTGACCGACAAACAGGAACCAGACAGGCATAAAAGGGTCCTTTCTCATTGGCACTGTGTTTGATACTAGGACTTTAACAGTTTACATTTTTCTTTAAGTGACTTGGATGAAGAGACAGAAAATGAGGTTGCTAAATTTGCTATATCACAAAGAGAGGTAGGAAAGAAAGTTATGGAGAAGAAACAAGGAGGAAAAAAAGAATATAAGTATGTTACAAACATAGAGAAGGCTGAAGACAATAAGCAGGTCTGTCAGCATCTGTGGAAAGTGAAGCAGAGTTGATGTTTGCAGCCTCTATGATTCTTCAGCGATCCTAAGTGTGATTTGTTAACTGGACCATTGATTGTCAAGACAGTTAAGAAATTACTTAGGCACAAAGTTGCTTTATTCCTGGGAAATAATTTAGCAGGACTAAAAATTAAAGCTTCACCTACAGTCACAGAAAGTCCATATGAAGCAGTTGCAAGAGATGGAGCAGTTGCAAGAACAGACTCTAGGTATTTTTTTCATTGGATGCAGTGATCGGAGGAATGGCGAACCAATGTCTATCACCAGATGTTATAGTTATATCACTAGTGATTGGTAGCATAGTTGAAACTCTACTTAAGAACAAGCCTGGTTTAAAAGAACTATTTGGCATGTCTTTGTTACTTGAAGCTGAGGAAGTAGGTTCAAAGTTAAGTAAATTAGCACAGACAGCCCATACAAGCTGAGGTAGATGCAATTCCAGAGAGCTAATATTTTAGAAATGGAGTTCAGATGAAGATATTCAGCCACCATCACAGGCCAGCTGGATGGTTCCTCATTAAATACCACCCAGATATTGTAAGTACATGTTGCAAGTAGCACATGAAATTCCTATGCTAGGCCACAAAGAAATATGAAAAACACAAGCATCAATAAACAGGTATTTTACATAAGACTTCACAAGGATGCAGTGCCGTTCTGTAAAAGGTGTCACACATGTCAGGTGGTAAGAAAACCACAACATGCAATTAAGCCAGAACCTTTTGAAGAACCATTCAGTCATGTGTCAGTGGACTGTGTAGCATCATTCCTGGAAGCAAAAGCAGAGAACATCAGTGTATCTTTATAATTATGGATAAGACAACCCAATTTCCTTTTAGGATGGTGGGTAGAAAGGTTAACTCATTTTTTGTTTCGTATTTGTGGATTATTAATTGAGATAAAGTCTGATCAGAGTTTTAATATTATGTCTAAAGGTTTACAAGAGATTATGAGAAATTTGGTGTCAAACAATTGAGGAAACAGCATACCATCTGTAAACATGGGGAACATGGAAAAATACCATCAGGCACTCAAAAGTATATTTATGCCCAAAAAGGCATATTGTTATGAATATCCACATGACTGGGACAGGGGTCAGATTTCTTATGATTTGCTTCCAGAGATTTCCCTAAATGCGGTTTAGTCCATTTGAATTACTTTAGAGCCATGAGATTAGAAGTCCGTTAAAATTGATTAGATAGATATTCTTGAAACAAAAGATGAACCTTCAATGTTAGACCCCTTTCCACGCAGTGAACCTCCGCAGTTACTGCCTTTGCTGTTGAATTCATGTATCGCTGGACATTGGAGTGTGTCTAGGAAAATTAACAAACAGTGAAATTCACAACTGATTTTGGAGGAACCTGCTTCAGAGAGGTCACAGCACAGAAACAGATATATGAATTTTAAGTGTGGCGTTGCTGTAAGTCTGCAGTAATGAGTAGAAAGGGTTCTTTCTTTATTATAAATTTAATGAGATATGTCTCTTGATTAAACTTAAAATATAATCCATAAGTATTAAGTTAGTCTGGCGCACTATTTTGTTGAAGAATAAGATGGAGCTATTTTCTGGGTCTGCAGATTGGAAGAAGGAAAAATAGAGTGATATGCTCTTCTTGTCGAATGTGGGAGTTTCGGGACAGTTTACATGTTACTGAGGATTATATCTGCAATAAATACCGTTGGTTGCAGATTGAATGGATTGGTTCGAGTGACAGTTAGAGGCAATGAGGAAATTACAAGAGCAAGGGGTGTGATGGATGGCAGATATAGGAAGGGAGAAAAGTGGCAGATACAGTCACATAGATGGCTTAACTCCAGGAAAGGTAAGAGAGGTAGGCAGGTAGTGCAGGAGTCTTCTGTGGCCATCCCCATTTCAAGCAAGTATGCTGTTTTGGAAAATGCAGCGGGTGATGGATTCTCAGGGAAATGTAGCACAAACAGACAAGTTTCTGGTATCGAGGATGGCTCTAATGCAATGAGGGGTATGTTGGGTTACAAGAGATCGATTGTGTTAGGGGATTCTCTACTCCGAGGTACAGACAGGTGTTTCTATGGCCAGCATGAAAAATCAGAATGGTGTGTTGATTCTGGTGCCAGAATCAAGGATGTCTCAGAGAAGTGCAGAATGTTCTCAAGGGGGAGAGGGCCCAGCAGGAAGTCATTATACCCATTGGAACCGACACAGGAAGGGAAAAGGATGAGATTCTGAAGGGAGAATATACAGAGGCAGGAATTTAAAAAGTAAGCCCTCAAGAGTATTAATATCTGGATTACACCTGATGCTACGAGCTAGTGAGGGTAGGAATAGGAGGATAGAGCAGATGAATGCATGGCTGAGGAGCAGGTGTACAGGTGAAGGAATCACATTTTTGGATCATTGGAAGAACGGATTGCACCTGAATTGGAAGGGGACAAATATACTGGCAGGGAGATTTGCTTGAGCTGCTTGGGAGATTTGAACTACTGAGGTGGGGAGTGGGACCCAGGGAGAGAGTGAGGAAAGAGATCAAACTGAGACTGGTACAGTTGGGAAAAGAAGCGAGTCAAACAGAAAGGGCAGGCAGGGACAAAGCACAGAACAAGGTAGGATTGATAAATTAAACTGCATTTAATTCAATACAAGAGGCCAAACAGGGAAGGCAGATGAACTCAGGGCATGGCAAGGAACATGGACCTGGGATATCATAGCAATTACAGAAACGTGGCTCAGGCATGGGCAGGACTGGCAGCTTAATGTTCCAGTATACAAATGCTACAGGAAGGACAGAAAGGGAGGCAAAAGAGGAGGGTAAGTGGGTGTTTTTGATAAGGTATAACATTACAGCTGTACTGAGGGAGGATATTCCTGGAAATATAGTCAGGGAAGTTATTTGGGTGGAACTGAGAAATAAGAAATGGATGATCACCTTGCTGGGATTATATTATAGACCCACTAATAGTCAGAGGGAAATTGTGAAACAAACTTGTAAAGAGATCTCAGCTATCTGTAAGAATAATAGGGTGGTTATGGTAGAGGATCTTAACTTTCAAAACATAGACTGGGACTGCCATGGTGCTAAGTGTTTAGAAGGAGAGGAATTTGTTAATAGTGTACAAGAAAATTTTCTGATTCAGTATGTGGATGTACCTACTAGAGAAGGTGCAAAACTTGACCTACTCTTGTGAAATAAGGCAGGGCAGGTGACTGAGGTATCAGTGGGGGAGCACTTTGGGGCCAGCGACCATAATTCTATTAGATTTAAAATAGTGATGGAAAAGGATAGACCAGATCTAAAAGTTGAAGCTCTACATTGGAGAAAGGTTAATTTTTATAGTTAAAAATCACACAATACCAGGTTATTTAAGAAAGGACAAGCCAGGGTACTGTAGACCAGTGACGTCAGTGATGGGCAAGTTGTTGGAGGGAATCCTGAGGGACAGAATGTACATGTATTTGGGAAAGCAAGGACTGATTAGGGATAGTCAACATGGCTTTGTGCATGGAAAATCATGCCCCACAAACGTGATTGAGTTTTTTGAAGAAGTAACAAAGAGGAGTGATGAGGCAGAGCAATAGACATGATCTATATGGACTTCAGTTGGGCATTCAACAAGGTTCCCCATGGGAGACTGATTAGCAAGGTTAGATCTCATGGAATTCAGGGAGAACTAGCCATTTGGATACAGAACTGGGTCGAAGGTAGAAGACAGAAGTTGGTGGTGGAGGGTTGTTTTCAAGACTTGTGGCCTGTGACCAGTGATGTGCCACAAGGATCGGTGCTGAGTCCACTACTTTTCGTCATTTATATAAATGATTTGGATGTGAGCATAAGAGATATAGTTAGTAAGTTTGCAGATGATACCAAAATTAGAAGTGTAGTGGACAGCGAAGAAAGTTACCTGATATTACAAAGGGATCTTGATCAGATGGGACAATGGACTGAGGAGTGGCAGATGGAACTTAATTTAGATAAATGCGAGGTGCTGCATTTTGGGAAAGCAAATCTTAGCAGGACTTACACACTTAATGGTAAGGTCCTCGGGAGTGTTGCTGAACAAAGAGACTTTGCAGTGCAGGTTCATAGATCCTTGAAAGTAAAGTCATAGGTACATAGGATAGTGAAGAAGGCAGTTGATATGCTTTCCTTTTATTGGTCAGAGTATTGAGTACAGGAGTTGGAAGGACATGTCGCGGCTGTACAGGACATTGGTTAGGCCATTTTTCGAATATTGCATGCAATTAAGGTCTCCTTCATATTGGAATGATGTTGTAAAACTTGAAAGGTTCAGAAAAGATTTACAAGGGTGTTGCCAGGAATGGAGGATTTAAGCTATAGGGAGAGGCTGAACAGTCTGGGGCTGTTTTCCCTGGAGCGTCGGAGGCTGAGAGGTGACCTTACACATGTTTATAAAGTCATGAGGGGCATGGACAGGATAAGTAGACAAAGTCTTTTCCCTTGGGTGGGAGAGTCCAGAAACAGAGAGCATAGGCTTAGGGTGAGAGGGGAAAGTTGTAAAAGAGACCTCAGGGGCAACTTTTTCATGCAGAGGGTGGTTTGACTCGCTTCTCTGAGCTGCCAGAGGAAGTGATGGAGGCTGGTACAATTGCAACATTTAAGAGGCATTTGGATGGGTATATGAAGAGGAAGGGTGCTGGCAGCTGGGACTAGATTGGGTTGGGATATCTGGTCAGCATCAACGGGTTGGACCAAAGGGTCTGTTTCCATGCTGTACATCTCTATGAATCTCTGTCTCTGGAATGACTCACGTGCATGTAAGCTAGCAGAACAGCTTCTGAAAGTTTCACAGATGAAAATGAAAGAATGAGCAGATAAACATTCAGCAACTAGATAATTTCAAGTTGACACAAAGTATTGGTTTTGTTGCCTTTGCAAAGTGAACTCTGAAAGTGAAATTAAGTGGTCCATCCAAAGTAGTTAGGACGGCTAGTAAAGTGATTTATCTGATAAATACTCCTGATCATAGGAAGAATTAATATCACGTAAGGTATCATCATAAGGGACAGGATAAAAAGAAATGTATGTCAGGTGATAAGAGTAGTGGAAGATAATGAGAGTGAGGTTGAAGAAGAGGTAGACAATTCTCAAAGTGAACTACAATTCCACTAGCTAACACAGAAATGCCAGGACCATCAAATACTCTGTTTCATATTAAAAGAAAGGAAAAAGGAAGGATCTTCTAAAACTACTTGGAAAGTATAAAGTAATCTGTAGAGAAACACCTGATCAAACTATATTAGGAAGGCCTAAAGTGGACATAGGAGAATCAGGACTGTTAAGCAACATCCCTATCCGTTAAGCCCAGACGTTTGCGGATGGCACCAAAATCAGTGCTTTGGTTGACAGTAGAGAAGATTATCTAAGATTACAAATGGATCTTGAGTAAATTGGGCCAATGGGCTGAGGAGCAGCAGATGGAGTTTAATTTGGATAAATGTGAGGTATTACATTTTGTTAAAACAAACGAGGGCAGAACTTATACAGTTAATGATAGAGCTCTGGGCAGCATTGTTGGACAGACACCTAGGGGTTCAGGTATATAATTCTCTGAAATTTGTGTCACAAGTACACAGGATGGTTAAGACAGTATTTAGCATACTTGCCTTATTTGCTCAGACCACTGAGTATGGAAGTTGGAATGTCATGTTGAGGTTGTACAGGAGTTTGGTGAGGCCACTTTTGGGATACTGTGTACTGGTCACCCTACTATAGGAAGGATATTATTAAATTGGAGAGGATTTGGAAAAGAATTACCAGGATGTTGCCAGGACTGGAGGGTTTGAGTTATAAGGAGAGTCTAAATAGGCTAGGACTTTTTTGACTGGAGCATAGGAGGTCGAGGGGTGACCTTATAGAGGTTTATAAAAGCATAGTGGCATTGATAAAGTGAATAGCAAAGGTCTTTTCTCTAGGGTGGGGGAGTTCAAAACTAGGGGACATATGTTTAAGGTGAGAAGATAAAGATTTAAAAGAGCAATCTTTTCACACAGAGGGTGGTACATATGTGGAATGAACTGTCAAAAGAAGTGGTAGATGCAGGTACTGTTACAACATTTAAAAAACATTTGATACAAATAGGAAAGGTTTAGAGGGATATGAGCCAAATGCAGGTAAATGAGACTAGTTTAATTTGGTTGGCATGTTTCCGTGCTGTATGACTCTATGATTATATGACTGTAAGCTCATGTGGAAACAGTTTCAATATGTGCTGAAGAAGCACTTGATTGAACCTAGCCAAAATTGCTGGAGATTACCTGTTGAGTTATTTCCTAAACTGGAGGGAATATGTTGATTCTGTATGGTTTATAGAAATGTAAATTCAATCATGAAGACAAATTTGAATCCTAATCCATAGTTCGAGGAGTAGTAGGGCCTTATTCATCTGTTGAAGGGGTTGTGAATCCATGTATTTTCTTATTTCTATGTATTTTTAATTGTAGACTGACAAGGCAATCATCAACCATGATCAGTTGAATGGTACAGCAGGCTCAAAGAGCTGAATGGCTTATTCCTGATCTATTTTCTACGTTTCTCTGAAAAGGGAAAATAATTACTTTAAAGCTTTAGAGGCTGAAGGATCATTATGTTTTTGAAAGCAAGTAAGTGAAACTCATTGTAGGTACTGTTTGCAGAGCTGATGGTTCAAGCAGTGCTGGGAGAAGATGCAGACCAGCTGAAGTGAAGGATATCCACAAACAGAGATTCAGCTGGCAACAAGTAGCTGATGGCTCTTAAGCAATATTTGGAGAAGCCATCAGATCCCTAAATGCTCAGAAGCTGTTTTCTCTGCAGGAAAATGCCACTGTAACCCTAATGAAACAGTATACTTTCCCTTCAGCAATTGCTGTAAACTGTGACTTTTAAGAAAGGATAAATAAATGTGTTGTTGCTTGTAAATCACATATTCTGTGATAAACTACATTTTTGAAATGGTGTTTCATCTTATACAAGTGGAGGCATGTAAAGAGGATATATTTTTATTTTTGTACAGTACGGAAACAGACCCTTCGGTCCAACTCGTCCATGCCAAACAGATATCCCAACCCAATCTAGTCCCACCTGCCAGCACCAGGCACATATTCCTTCAAACCTTTCCAACTCATATACCAATCCAGGTGCCTTTTAAACGTTGCAATCATACTAGTCTTCACCACTTCCTCTGGCAGCTCATTCCATACACGTACCACCCTCTGCATGAAAAGATTGCCCCTTAGGTCTCTTTTATATCTTTCCCCACTTACCCTAAGCCTATGCCCTCTAGTTCTGGACTCCCCCACACCAGGAAAGAGGCTTTGTCCATTCATCCTATCCATGCCCCTCATGATTTTATAAACCTCTATGAGATCACTCCTCTGCTCAAGGGAAAACAGTCCGAGCCTATTCAACCTCTCCCTATAGCTCAAATCCTCCAATCCTGGCAACATTCTTGTAAATCTTTTCTGAACCCTTTCAAGTTTCACAACGTCCCTATGTGCTTAACTGAAAAACGGGGACTATTAGGACTGTGGAAGTAATTATTTGGTGCTTTAAAAGCAGGTTACTGGCACCCGTTGTAAGTGTTGTTTACATTGCTGTTTGTTCAAACAGTGGCGACAGGATACTGCATACAAAATCTCACTGGTGGTGTGTACAACATGATGTTCAGCCAGTAACAATGAGCAGATTGGTTTACGGAATAGGAACAAATTGTCGATGACAAGGCATTCTTCCTGTCAATAACTATGTTCTTGGCTCCCAAATAGCTGAACACTTTTGGGTGTGAACAAGATAGCCAGAAGCCTTTGGACCTTTGGAAGACAGGTGCTTTCTTTCTTTCGCCACTTAAGTAAATAAGTTTGTTTCTCTTACCAGTTGTTATGAGCTGCTGCTTTTAGCCAAAAGATCAGATATATGTTGTGAATTAGTTAATCCGTTCAAACACCAAGCAAGTGAAATTATCTGAAGAGAGATCGCAGTGCAGCACATCCTGGCAAACAAAAGGGATCATCTTAGTGAGCCCTGTGGATGTGGACCATTGAAAAGCCTCCTCAGTTTTTCTCTCCACTCAAAGCACCAGTTTTTTTTTGTACTTGTCTGTATGCATGTGCAGGAGGAGTTTTACAATGGGGTTAGAGTTTAACTAGGATAGTTATATGTTGATGTTGTATAATTGTTGAGCCGTAGCTAGAGTCTATTTATTAGTCTTGAAATCATTTTTGTTAAGCACAGAAACCTGAGTCCAAAAGACAAAGTTTACATACTTTAATAAAATCTTTAATTTCAGTGACAACCTCTTAACAGGGCTTGATTTCCAGTCTTCTACTGGAATGAAATGTGACATCATTCCTTCCTAAACACTGAATATCCTTGGATGTTCAGTTTCCAGTCCTGGTTATAATGCAACCATGTGTCTCTATTGGCAATAATATTATAACCTTTAGGTCACCTATGTAATTGTGAATGCTGCATGCATTCAGGTGTGTCCTTAATTTTGTGTCTTTACACATCATTATTTGAGGCATATTCAATGCACAGGAGAAAGTGAGGACTGAAAATGCTAAAGAGTCATAGTCAAAAGGTGAGATGCTGAAAGAGCACAGCAGGTCAGGCAGCATCCAAGGAGCAGGAGAGTTGACAGTTCAGGCAAGTCCTTCATCAGGAATTCGTTGCTTTATGCATCATGTGTTCATTTCTCCCTCACAACGTTTCTCCTTCCTGTTACCAGATTAATTCCCTTCCAATTTGAGTTACCCCCAGGTTCATATGCCCTGACAATCTCGTCCAAGCTAATCCAAGCACAACAGCAATCACAAATCCCACTGCGAGCCTCATAGAATCAGTCTCAATCCTGCTAAGATGTGTTCCAACCAGCTTGTACACATCCCTCCTGCCTCAGAACCAGTCCAAATGTCTCCAAAATCTGATGTCCTCCCTCTTACACCAGTTCTCTAGCCACATGTTCGAATTGATTGATTCTCCTGTTCTTATGCCGACTAGCACATGGCACTGGTAGCAATCCTGAAACTGTTTTCAAGATCTGCTTTTCAATTTCCTCTCTGACATCCTTGACTATGTCACCACAGAGGGAACATAGCATCCTGGAATCATGTTTCATGCTGCAGAAACACCTATCTGATCCCATGGCTATTTGATCCCCGTCATTTTTGTATCCCCATTCTTCTTTCTTCCCCACTGTACAGCTGAGATGCCCTTGAAGGGGCCATGGACTTGTCACTGACTATACTCCCCTGAGGAACCATCACCTTCACTCATTTACAAAATGGAAAACAGATTGACAAGTATGATAGGCTGGGGTTTACTATGTCTGCTTCGTTGTTACCCATTCCCTCTCTGCCTGTATACTTCTAACTTGCGGTATGACCACCTCCGTAGAAATATCATCTGCCTCAAAGATGCGCAACAGTGACTTCAGCTATTGTTAAAGTTCTAAAAGCTGGAGCTCAAGCATTTGCAGCTTGTGACACTTCTTGCAAATGTGTTTGTCTGGGAGACACAGACATCCATGACTTCACATGTAACACTTCTCCCCATTGACATGCTATCACTCTGAAAACTATTTTTCTCCCTTAGAATAAATATAAGCTAACTATAAAAACATACTCATAACAGCACTTCATGTACCTTCCCTTTGTTTTCTTTCAGTTTTACTTTATTAATTTTTAGGTTTTGACTTGAATTAATTTTATCCCCTTTTTTTCAAATTTTTTTTCCCTGAAATCCAAGCAGCCATTACTTTCCTTTATAAATGCTCCTTTCTTTTAGTTTTAATGTTTTTGGATTCAATCCTGACAATAACTCCTCACCAACCAACAACCTCATAGATTTCCTGACAAGTCACTCTTGGAATTTTCCACTCAGCCTCGACTGCACTGTGTTCAGAATGAAGCCTCTCCTTGTCCTCCATACTGTTAATCTTTCTACCTCCTCTCTTGGCATTGTGCTCAGAATACACCATATCCTTTTGCTTTGCAAACGTACGTCACCCCTTTTAATTAGTTTAAAGTCCTCTCTAAGTCCTAGTTGTTCAATTCTTTGGGACACTGATCCCAGCACAGATTACATGAAGCCCTTCCAAATGGAAAACCTCCTGACTACCCTAGTAGTGATGCCAATGCCCCATGTGCTGAAATAATTCCTCCTACACCAATCATTAAGCCACATATTTACCCCCTTGATTTTATTTCCTCTATGCTCAGTTTGGCCATGGCAAAGGACAGTAATCCTAATGTTATTGCTTTTGAGATTCTACTTTTAGTTTACCTTCCAACTGTTCAAAATCCTCTAATAACACTCCCTTTACAGTCCTATCAATCTTGTTAATACCAACGTGAACAGAAACAGGATCCTCCCTTCCTTCTCTGCAGAGAAATCCATTTGTTTCCTCCATTCCTGAAGGCTGTGTGCATTTGAGTATTTCGTAGTCATTTTGTGGAATAAACACAATATTCACAATTGGTGTCTCTGTTTGATAACCAATGATTGTATCTATATTTGTTTTGATGATAACACAATAATTGTTTATTAATAATTCACAATTGTTCTCAAACATTAGATCTCCTTGACTCACCTGTCAGAAATCAACATTCCTTTAAAACTAAGTTTTTCTAGTATTTCCTTTATCCTTGAGATCTCATGTAACTGTTACAATAGCTATTTACCTTTTGCAAACAGAAACAATTACTAATAAACAAGACAAAAGGAAGGTGACAATAAAGACCACCGATGCCATAAATTAGCATATCATTATTTGGCACCATATAGCTCATTATGAGTGCTGTGTTTAGGAAAATAAGAATGTTCCCCAAAAGTGTGAAAACTACTCTTCAAATGAAGGTGGGCAAGGGACAACGCTTCTTCTAATACCATGAGTGGTTGTTCCCTGCCCATTGGCTAAAAGGATTAAAAAAAAGTGATTGACAAAGTGTAAATAGTCTTGCAATAGGCTCAAAAGTAGAAGAAAGTGCATCACAGGTGGCAGTGCTCAGCAGACAGCTTTCTTCTTCAAATAGAAAATGGAAGAGGAGAGGAGGACTAAGACCTAAGAAAGAATACCCTACCACTTTGGCTTCAGAAGATGATACTGCCTTTATAATTTTAAATGACATTGACACACACCAAGCCTCTTTGACCAGTGGTATCAATGTCATGGATTGTATACCTATTGTCTAATCAACGACTCTATCATATCTGGAATTTTGCTTAAGAAACCGAATAAACTATCTGAAAATTCCTTAGGAATGATCAACTGCTTATATTAAACAACTATATTAAACACAAAACCTCCAAACTTTAAGACAACTTATTTCCCCAACACCAGATCATCCAGTAATGCTGTCTTTTTCCGAAGTGGTTTGAAAATATTTAGGTCAAGTTTTCCCAAATATATCCGAGAAATTCCTTCACGTTTTAACCATTTTCCTCTTACATGACTCATCCAAATATAAACTATGCTGAAGTTCCCTCCACAGCTTTTATCTGAGTTTTCCTTACAGATTTGCTCCTCTCCTTCACTATTTGGGGAACCATAGTGAATGCCCAATTGAGTGTGTGGTGTTGGAAAAGCACAGCAGGTTAGGCAGCATCTGAGGAGCAGGAGAATGACATTTTTCATCAGTAATGACAGACTTATGCCCAAAACGTCGATTCTCCTGCTCCTCAGATTTGCCTGACCTGCTGTGCTTTTCCAGCACCACACTCTCGATTCCGATCTCCAGCATCTGCAGTCCTCACTTTCTCCCTGTACACCCAACTGCCAGATCAAACCCTTCTATTTTTCAACTCCAAGCAAATTGTTTCTGACTTTCCCTCTCTTTCCCTCTCTTGGGCGGCACGGTGGCACAGTGGTTAGCACTGCTGCCTCACAGCGCCTGAGACCCGGGTTCAATTCCCGACTCAGGCGACTGACTGTGTGGAGTTTGCATGTTCTCCCCGTGTCTGCGTGGGTTTCCTCCGGGTGCTCCGGTTTCCTCCCACAGTCCAAAGATGTGCAGGGTCAGGTGAATTGGCTATACTAAATTCCCCTAGTGCTAGGTAAGGGATAAATGTAGGGGTATCGATGAGTTTCGCTTCGGCGGGTCGGTGTGGACTTGTTGGGCCAAAGGGCCTGTTTCCACACTGTAATGTAATCTAAAAAAAAAACACTATGTTATACTTGATCAGTACTGCTACTCCATCTCCCTTTTTTCTCCTTCCCTATCTTTTTTGAATACATTACACTCTTGAATATTATCACTAAGGAAAAGAGAGGTGAGCTTTCAGAAGTGAAATTAGCTAAAACTTCATCACATGATGGATTGTAGAAATTTGAAATGTTGTTCTCCAGATTGAAGCATCTTCCTCCTGTCCATATGTTTCCATATACCTGTATTTTGCTAACAAGAATATTTGAAAAAAATTCCGTTGTTGGGCAGATGTAAGTTTGGCTTGGGTCAGGGGGTTGTTCAGAGACACAGATAATATTTGAGGAGGAATGGGGTGATTGTGGGGAGGGTTTCAGGGTGGGGAGTTGTTGGAGATACGGATAGTTTTTGAGGAGCGATGGGGGAGGGTTTGAGTGTGGGGAGTTGTGTGGAGATACGGATAGTGTTTGAGGAGGGATGGGGAGGATTTGAGGG
>NC_057722.1:57383137-57451912 GCF_004010195.1 Chiloscyllium plagiosum | reverse complement strand
CCCAGATTGGGAGGGATGTGGGGACTGGAGGTGGTTTGAGGGTGGGGGCTGTTTGGATAGATGGTAAATGTGAGGGGTAAGCGGGTTATTTCAAAGAACTCTAACTCAAATAAACCAGTTAATGTCTACGGGCAAGTGACACAATGACTCACTTAATTCGGTTTAGCAGCTGGTTATTCTGGTTAAATCGGTCATCGGATAACGAGCCGTGGGAGAACATCCGGGTTATGACCCAATGGCACGTGACCGGATGTGGCGACACCGGGATGGCGGTCGAGGGATTGGGAGAGAAAATTAACAGTAAAAAATAAATAATAATTTATCAGAGATGGTGGGGGAAGAGAGGAGCAAGGTGGAGAGAGAGAGGGAGAGATGGACAGACAGACAGACAGATGGGAGGCGAGAAAGATGAGATTGCGGAGCATTGGAAAGTCGTGATAAAATTTGACTGAGTCAGCGCAGGGGCTTCGTCAATCGGGAGGTCATTCCTGACAAATCAGTTAGAATTTTCTCAGGAGGTAAAGAGCAAGTAAGGCTAGGGAAAGCCGGTGGGCGTGATCTATTTGGATTTCTAGAAGGTCTTTGATAAGGTACCTTACAGGAGACTGCTAAATAAGAGCCCACAGTGTTCGGGGCATGATACTGTCGTCAATAGAGGATTGATTAACTGGTAGATGACAGAGAGTAGGGGATAAAGGGATCTTTCTCGGGATGACAGTCGGTGCCTGATAGGTTTCGACTGGGGTCTATGTTGGGGCCATAACTGTTTGTGTTACACACTAAAGGTCTGGAAGAAAGAACTGAGGACATTATTGCTACATTTGTAGATGTCACAAAGATACAGGTATTTCTGGTATAATGCATGTTTTGTCAATGTGATTTGGCTGTAATACAATTGATGAATAATGGATGCTGTTTGGATACCACAAACTTCTACTGCACAGCTATGGCAATTTTCTATATATTTTCACAAGAATGCTACCATCACATTATACCAGAAATATTTGGAGGGATAGGTAGTGTTGAGGAAGCAGGAAGCTGCACAGGAGTTGGGCATACCAGGCAAAGAAGTGACAGATGGAATTCCTGTGTGAAAGTGTGACGTTAGACACTTTGATAGGAAAAATAGCAGTGTAGACTATTTTCTACATGTGAAAGGGCTTTGGAAATCTGAAGTATAATGGGATTTGGGAGTTCAAGAGGTTAACATGTGAGTTGAGTTAGAAAGGCAAATGTAATGTTAGCATTCATTGCAAGAGGGCTAGAATACAAGACCAATTGTGTTTTGCTGAGGCTGTAAAATGCTCTGATCAGACCATATTTGGAATATTGTGAGCAGTTTTGGCCCTGTATCTAAGGAAGGATGTGCTGGCCTTGGTGGAGGTTTACAAGAATGAACCTGGGATGAAGAGCTTGTCATTTAGGAGTGTTAAGGACTCTAGGTCTGTAGTCAATGGAGTTTAGAAAGATGAGGGAAGATCTAATTGAAACGTCCAGAATACTGAGAGGACTGGATACAGTGGACATGGAGAAGATGTTTCCACTAGTAGGAGAGACTAGGACCCAAAGGCACAGCCTCTGAGTGAAAGGATAACTATTTTGAACTAAGATGAGGAATTTCTTCAGCCGGAGGGTGCTGAATTTGTGGAACACATTGCTCCAGAAATTGGTGGAGCGAGGTCATCAAGTGTATGTAGGACAGAAATTGATATTTGGTTAGTAAAAGGATCAAGGGTTACAGGGAGAAGGCAGATTGAGAAACATATCACTCATGATCGACTGATGGAGCAGCCGTGGCCAAATGGCCTAATTCTGCTCCTATATCTTATGTTGAAAAGTGTGGTGCTGGAAAAGTGTAGCAGGCTAGGCAGCATCCGAGGAGCAGGAGAATCGACATTTCGGGCATAAGCTCTTCTTCCTCGGATGCTGCCTGGCCTGCTGCACTTTTCCAGCACCACACTTTTCAACTCTACTCCAGCATCTGCAGTCCTCACTTTCTCCTATATCTTACGGAGAGAGAGAGAGACAGGGCATGGGAGAGGAAAGAGAGACAGCAATGGGGAAGGACCAGAGAATGGCTCGGGGGGGGGGGGGGGGAAGAGGAAAAAAACAAGGGAGAAATGGGGTAGTTGAGGGGAGAGAGTTGGGTAAAGTGGGAGGGATTGCTAATTGAATTGTCTGTTGGATCTCACTGAGTTTGATTACTGATATTTTACAGTGACCTTGGATTTCCTTTACTAATGTGTTATCGCAATGATTTGCAGCTCAGAGCTGATCAACACCATTGGCCACAGAATGCAGCAGGTTCATCACTGCAAGCAACTCCTTGACCAGCTCCAACAGCAGCGCCTTGATGGCTTTTTGTGTGATTGTACTGTTGTCATTGGCCAGTTGCAGTTCCGAGCCCACCGAAATGTTTTAGCTGCGTTCAGCAACTATTTCCGATCTGTTTATGGGCTCAGTCTAGACAATAATGTTGTGTTCCTCGATCACAACCACGTCAGCTCTGATGGGTTTCAAAAGATCCTGGATTTTATATACACTGGAAACATGAATATCGATGGGTGAGAACTTGTCTTTCTGTTAAATTGTTAGTTGCAGGCAGATTTACTCAGTTCCGACTAAAGTGATGAAATGCAAGGTTCTACCTGCTGCTCCAGCACTGCATTCTTCAGTAGCCAATTGGAGACTAGCTTTTCTGCCCCTTTGCAGATCCCTTTCACGCCACCACCACAAACAGTTTCCCATCACAGGACTCATTTTGCCTCCCTCCAACCCATTCCTTCACCCACGCTGACACATTTCACTTTGTTTCAGTCCCAGGAGTCTAATAGAAAGGGGATCTCATTTCCATGTTTTGTTCACCTGCTTCTGTTAGAAAGCAATCTAAAGGTCAGGTACATGATAAAATTTGATATTGGTCTCTAATTGACATCCAAACAGATCTTTAAAAGATCAGGGCATGTGCAAACCTCGTGAAGAATGTACGGGTTACGATTTCCCACTGTGGCTGTGTGGTGATTATTCCTGGAGTTCTGGAGGAATTATTGAAATGTTGAACTGAAGGTTTTAATTTGGTTCAGTTGGTTATGGTGTTGAATGAGCCAGGACATTCCAGATTTAATTGTTGGTCTGCTGTTTCAACTAATGGCTCCCTGAAAGACATTTGGTCTTCATACCCACATGAAGCCAACATGAGTGTTCATGTCAGTTTAGAAACGGGAGTTTATTTCTCTGCCTGAGCCTGGGACTCGTGTTTGGTGTGATATGACTGATCTGTGACCTGACTCCATGTATCTGTCTTTATTGCATCCTTAATATCTTGCGTGAAGAAAATTTTAAATGAGATTGACAAGCTTAACAATTGATCTAAGCATCAGTTGCTCTTAGTGTAAAAGCACTCAACTGTCACTGCTGTGTCGCCTCTCGTCCGGCCAATTGCTGAATCAGATCAGTAATTTGTCCTTAATTCCATTAACTTCAGCTTTAGCTAACAGACTGTGTTTTGAAGATATCTTCTAGAAGTCCATGTAAGTAATTTTCTTAGACATTTCCCTATCTGATATGTTAGCCAGCCTTTTATAAACATTTAGTCATATTCTCAGGTAATGCCTACTGTTTATGTTGCTGTACTGACCATACTTCATAGGAGCATAAGTAGATCATTTTGTCCATTGAGACTGCTCCAGCATTCATGAGACTGGCTAATCTGACTATCCTCAACTCTACTTCCCTGCCTTACTCTCGTAACCCCATATCTGCGTGGGTTTCCTCCGAGTGCTCTGGTTTTTTTCAACAATCCAAAGATGTGCAGTTTGATGGATTGGCTATGGAAAATGCAGGGATAGGGTAGGGTGGCAGGGGGTTGCTCTTTGGTGGATTGGTGTGGACCTCATGGACTGAATGGCCTGCTTTCATACTATCGGGACTCTATGCTAACCTTTGATTCCCTTAAAGGTTAGAAGTTTGTGCATCCCAGTCTTGAATATACATAAAGACTCAGCCTTTACAGTAAAGAATTTCACAGTTTCACCATGTTCTAAGAGAAAAAAAAATCTTTGTCTTAAGTGGATGAACCTAAGCTTACATGCTCTGGTCCAAGGCGCTCTCACAAGGGAAAAAGTGAGGACTGCAGATGCTGGAGATCAGAGCTGAAAATGTGTTGCTGGAAAAGCGCAGCAGATCAGGCAGCATCCAAGGAGCAGGAGAATCGACGTTTCGGGCATGAGCCCTTCTTCAGGATTCCTGAAGAAGGGCTCATGCCCGAAACGTCGATTCTTCTGCTCCTTGGATGCTGCCTGACCTGCGCTTTTCCAGCAACACATTTTCAGCTCTCACAAGGGAAAACAACCTTACATCTAGTCTGTCAAACCCCCTAACAATGTTATATGTTTCAACAAGGTCTGTGCTCATTTATCAAATGAATTCCAAATGGGACATATCCAATTTGCTCATCCTGTCAAAGGAAAATATCACTGTAGTCAGGATCAAGCTAGTGAACCTTTGACTGCCTTCACTGCCAGTATATCTTGCCTTAGATAAGGGGACCAGAACTATTCTCCTTATTCCTGCTGTGGTCTGACTCTTGCCTTGTACAGTTTCAGCAAAACCTCTCTTCCCCACTTTTATATTCCAATCCCTTTGAAGAACCAGCCAACATATTATTGGTCTTCCCTTATTACCAGCTAAACTTGGTTGTTAGCTTTTTGTGTTTCAGTCACCCAAAATCACTTTTTTAAAAAATTTTTTTTCCATACGTTTACAAGAGAAAACTGAAAAAAAGACCCAAGTATAAACATTGATATATAGTTAAATCTTAAATAAATGATAACCAAAATCTATCAAACAAGAAAACAGAAATACCAAGAGGAGAAAAAAAAGACAAAACTCAACTAACCACTCATCTAACTTACAACTAACCAGAGTGTATCATTAAAATTCTTACATTATTCAAGAGAGAAAAAAAAAATCCAACGGATAACACATAAGTTGAGCAGTGATATACATGCTCGGAATGTGTTAACATCACATCACAACAAAACCCGTATTTGTCCAAAACATCCTGAGCGTGGAGCATATAAAATTCACAAAAAATAAAAGCTCTTTAGTACATTAAGATCAATATAATTTTTTAAAAAATTTAAGTAGTAAAAAAAGGTATAAAATGTATTTAAATAAAGATCTTCCCCCTTATTCCCAGGGGGCATCACTTCCTTTCCAAAAAACCCATCATAACCTCTCCCAACCAGTGCTCCACCAGGCACCCCACGATAGGATAAAGAAAATTCAAGTATACTACTGAACTAGAACTAAAAGTGAGTACCCTATCCCCCACCCACACCAACACCTGGATATATTTGGTAATGTTAATACCATATATGAACATATATGACTATAAAATTACAGTTTCAACAAATAATAATTAAATATATTAACACAAAATAACAGGGGAAAACAACCCTGCTCCCAAGGACAAAGATAAAATAAAATAAGGTAGCCACCTTCCCCCCCCCCCCATCTACATTAACTAGACCCCCTGGCCTATATATATACTTAAAAAGAAGGAAAAAGGGATGGGGGAAAGGAATTGCTAAGTAAAGGATGAATAAATAAGTCCTTCTTCCCACCCCCCGGAGATAATATTAAACAGTAAGATAATGAAAGGGAAAAAAAAAAGGGGGTTAGACCATGTTGGGGGCAGGGCAAAACAACATCAATTAACTCTTATAGTTTGTCTAAGAGAGTCCAAAAGTTCCTTGGCCTTCTCCGGTGATCTGAAGTTAAACACTGACCCTTCATGGCTAAAGCGTAGTATAGCTGGGTAGAGCAAGGAGTATTGAATGTTTAAATCCCTTAAACACTTGTTGCTTCATCAAATGCCTTCCTCTTTCGGACCCGGTAGGCCCATTCTACACCTACCTGGCCTGATCCAGCCTTCAGATTCAATAACTGCGGAAGCCACTGTTCTAGGAAACTTGTAAGCTGGCCTTCTTCTTCCCGTTCGGGAAGACCCAGCAAACGAATATTTTTTCGACGACCTTGATTCTTGAGGTCGTCAATGTGGTTCTCAAAGGTCCGGATTTGCTGCTCAAGAATCCGGACCCGATCCACGGCTGATTCTGCAATGGCATCGGAGGTCGCGGTCTTTAGCTCTGCCCCTCCGACTCGGCATTCAACTTCTTCAGTGTCTCAGCCGTGCTTTTGTAGCGCGGCCGAGAGTGAATTCCACCGACTTCGGGACTCTTCTATGAAAGCATCAATCTTCGCGTCAAGTTTAGAGATTAATTCCACAAGGCTCGCCACCAAAGGTAAGTGCCCCGGGGCTGCTGCGGACGCCTCTGCTGCAGCTGGGGAGGGTTTGGGGTGGGGCAGGCTGCTGCCTGCTGAGAACTGCAGGCTCCTTTCCCCCACGTCATTTTTACAGGAGACTGAACTGTATAAATTTAGTACTAAACCACAAATTACATTAAATAAAAACTATTTTTAGTTGATTTGGTGAGTGTGGTGGGGGAGGGTGGCCCACTTTGCCTAGGTCTTGGGAGGAGCACTATAGACTCAGACTTGCTGAGTCACCGCCATCTTGGATCTCTCCAAAATCACTCGTTGCAGTTTTCAGCAGTCTTTTCCCATTTAATTATATGCAGCTTTTTTTCTTGTCAAAGTGCCCTATAACCTCACATTTTCCCATGTTGTGTTCCATCTGCCAAGTTTTTGCCCACTCAGAGCTTGCCTATGTCCTCTTTACTCCTTGTGTTACCCTTACATTTTGCCTTACTTCATTTTGTGCCATCTGCAAACTTAGTACATTACTTCTCTCATCCTACTCATTAATATTAATGGCACTGGTTCTGTAGTCAGCTGAGCATTTCAAGATGTTATTTGGTTTCTTAGTTATGGACTTTGGACTAAGCTTAATTATAGACTTCAGCAATTTCGCAGCAACAGATGTTAGGCTGATGAAATATACTTTCCTGATTTCCCTTTATCACCTTTTAAGCAGAGTGAAATGGACAATTTTCCAACCTAAAGTTGTTTCGAAATTGCGAGGACTTTTGAAGTTTATAGAATGTTTGCAATGTTCTTACTATTTTTGTTAAAAACCAAAAGTTGCAAACCATCTAGTCCTGAAATTCGTCATTCTTTAGTGTGGTTATTTTCTTTATTACTGCTATTTTGGTGAATCCTTATTCTTTAATTCAACACTAGTTCCCTTAGAACATCAAGCAAGCTGATCTTTTCCTCTGCTGGAAGTACTGATGCGCCATATATTTATATTGATGATTAGTCATCAAAAGGCAGTCACATTGCTGCTGACCACCACTTTATCCTAATACTGCATAAGCCTAAACAGTTGTGTTGAACTTGGTATGCATTAAGCATGTTCTATGGAATCCATCAGTTTGCCAGAAAGTACCCAGTATCCCATATGCCACATTCAAATATTTGAATGTGCACCCAGTGACCAGGTGTGATTGCTGGAAACTTTCCATAGGATTTAGTTTTAGCAGGGTTACTGCTGGATAAAATTTGTATTTATGCTCAGGCCATCATTTTGAAAGGCAGTTTAGATGTTTTTGCCTTGTTATTGCAAATTGAAACACTTCTAACAAAACCAGTGTATTATCAGTTCTCAGTGATCTTTGATATTTCTGGTTTCCATCTTTTGCGTTTTGTCAAACCAGTTGTTTGACAGGCTAAAAGCTGCTTGACAACAGCAGCGACTGAGTTGTATGTTCCAGCTTATAGATTTTCCCGAATAGACAATGGCAGGCCCCCTGAAATTGGGTGCATGAGATACTCATTGCAACTTTTGCTGTCTTAACCTGATTTGTTGTGTCCACAGATGTAATGTCGCTGCAATAGAGGCTGCTGCTGGTTACCTGCAGATGGAAGATGTGGTGAAAATATGTAAAGTAAAAATGGAATCACCTGTGATCAATTTGAACACTGTCTCTAAAGCAGCATCTGGCATACCGGGGAACATAGAGCCAAGCAGCTGCTTCACTACTACAGGGACAGAGAAGGACATTGTTCAGGAAGGATCTGGAACAAAGGTCAGCTGTGAAGAAAAGTTGCTAAATACTCCAGATTTCAGCCTTCATCTCAAATCGGAAGAACTGCAGATGCAGCCAGCAAATGCAAACACTGTGTCTGGAACCAGAGGCCAGAAACCAAAGGCTGACCACAACTCTGTGCTGCCAGTGAGAGGTATAAGTCCCAACAACATGCTCAAGTGTACTAAGATGAAACGAAAGAGTGGTTGTACTGTGAGAAGGGTGGAGAGGAGAATACGCAGTGAAAGTACAGTACAGTTAGACACTGCCGGCTCTGCCCTCCAGCCTAACAAAGACTCTCAATCAGCTTTGTTTAATAACTACAAAAATTCTTTAGCAGAGAATAAGATTATTCAGAAAACAAACAGGAAACAGAGACGGAGATGCTCTCAGCGGCAAGAATCCGTAGGAGAAAGGTGCAAATCAAAGCTGATAACTGGAGGAAGTGGTGTAAGGCTGGTGGAGCCAGGGAATACTGACATGAAGCAGCTGAAGATGAAGCCAATTTGCAACATTTGTGGCAAAGTATTCTCTGAGGCTAGCAGTCTGCGCCGACACATGAGAATTCACAAAGGACTAAAACCTTATGTCTGCCAGCTTTGTGCAAAGGCTTTCACGCAGTGTAACCAGCTCAAGACCCACATCAGGACCCACACAGGTATCTGCAAAGACAGCGACTAAATGAGACGAGTACTAATTGTATTGTCTATGTTATCACTGGGATTTTGGTAAAAGTGTAATGGTGGATGATGAAAGATGTTATAATGTCTAGATTTTGCACATGGGAACAGCTACCTGAACAGGGATAAATATATCTGTCACTATAACACTGGGGTACAATAAAAGTGGGGACAGGTCTGTCACTGTATCATTGGTACAATATGGTTTGGGACAGATCTGTCACTACGTAGTACTGGGGTACAGTATGAGTGGGGGCAGTGCTGTCATAATGCTGGAATACAGTACTAATGTGGACAGGTCTGTCAGTGTGTAACACTGCAGTTCAGTATCAGTGGGGACAGGTCCGTCACTGTGTCACACTGGGGTACAGTACTAATCCAGTATGCCTTGAATGCAGAATGATGTCGAAAAGACAAAATTATGTGCACTCTGTCTGAATGCATATAGCATTTGTGTAAAGCTAAATTATCTAAAGGCACAAATAGAGCTAAATTGTTATGACATAATTGCCATTACAGAAACATGACTGAATGGTGATCAGAACTGGTAACTGAATATTCCACCATTTAGGATGGACAGACAAGAAAGGAAAGAAGGTAGAGCTGCACTGATGGTAAAAGATGGGATCAGTGCATTAGTAAGAGAGGATCTCCACTTAGAAGAACAATGCATACAATTTTTTCAGTAAAGCTAAAAATCAATAACAGGCAGCAGACATTGGTTGGAGTTATTTATTGGCTACCAAACATAATGTTAATCTGGGGTATGATATAAACCAGGAAATGAGAGAGAAGCTTGTAGCATGACCAACACAGTTGTTAAGGGTGACTTCAATCTGCATATAGATTGGGTGAATCAGTTGAGCACTACACCTGTAAAGGACGAGGTTATGGACTGACTTAGGAATAGTTTTCTAAAGCAGCATGTTGAGCCAACTGGAGAACCCACTATTTTAGATATAGTATTGTGTAATGAGGAACAACTACTGTGCTGGAGAAATTAATGGAGCTGGAAGTTGATAAATCTCCAGGACCTGATGGTCTACATCCCAGAGTGTTGAAGGAGGTGGCCATTGTTACATTGGTAATTACCTACAAAATTCTGTAGGTACCAAGATAATTGCTGTTGATTGGAAGTGAACAAATTTCAGCACACTATTTGAGAAGGGAGTGATAGAGAAAATGTGGAACTACAGATCTCTTATCCATTCACCAGTAGCAGGAAAAATGTTACAATCTTTTACAAAGGATGTGCTAAGTGGACGTGGGCAACAATTATCTGATTGACTTGCAGTATCCCAGACGTGAACATCACAATTCCAGTGGCAGGACAGGCGCAGCAAATGTGACAGCGTGGTGGTATGCCTTTGTGAGGGACTTGCCCTGGCAGTCCTCAACATGGAGTCAGGACACCATGAAGTGTGACGGTATCAGGTGAAACCTGTTCAAGGGAATCTGCTTCTGGGTACCACATACCCTGCCTGCCAAAAAAAAACTTAATGAACGAGTACTCCTCTATATCAAATGTCACTTGCAGGAAGCACTGAAGGTGTGGAAGATTTTCTGGGTGGGAAATTTCAGTGCCCACTACCAAGAGTACTTGGGCAGCAGCCCTACTGATCCAGCTGATTGGATCTTAATGGATATTGCTACTAGACTGGGTCTGCAGCAGATAGTGAAGGAAAGAAAAGAGGAAGAAACATACTCTACCCCCTATTCATGGATCTGCCTGATGCAGATGCATTTGTCCATGACACTTTTGGTAAGAGTAATCACTGCACGGTCATTATGAAGTTGAAGTCCTTCCTTCACACTGAGAATATTTTGCATTGTGTTGTGTGGCAGTATCACTGTATTAAGTAGGACAGATTTTGAACTGATCTAGCAACTCCAGTACTGACCACCCAGAAGGTGCTGTGAGCGACAGCGGCTCCAGAACTCTAATATAATCTGCACCCTCCTGATGCAGCTATCCCCTGCTCTGCTATTACCATTTAATCCAGGGTATCCACCCTGGTTCAGTGAGAGTATGCCAGGAACAGCACCAGGCATACTTAAAAATGAGCTGTCTACCTGGTGAAGCACAAAATAAGACTACCTGCAAGCCAAACAGCATAATTTGCAATTGGTACATAGAGCTAGGGAATTCCACAATCAGTGGATCAAATCTAATCTCTGCGGTCCTGTCACATCCAGTCATGAATAGTGCTGGGCAGTTGACTCACTGAAGAGGAAATCCACAATGTTAGGGGAGCCCAATACATCAATGCAACAGATAAACTGAAGCATTTACAAGAATCTTCAGCCAGAAAAGCAAAGTGAATGAACCATCTCAACCTTCTCCAGAGTCCCCAGCATTAGGTGCCAGTCTTCAATCAACCTCTGTTGGTTAGAGTCATGTCTGACACAAAAGAACATGTCCATGGCTGTTTGAAATAATCACCTCAGCTCCAGGACATCTGTACAGGAGTTCTCGGGGCAGTGTGCTAGGTCCAACTGTTTCATGTATGACTCTCTGTCTGTGTGTCTCTCTCTTCTCCCTCCTCCCACACCCCAACATAAGGTCACTACTGGGAATGCTTGCTGATTAGTGCACAAATGTTCAGCATCATTTGTGACTTCTCAGATACTGAAGCAGTCCATCTCCAACTGCAGTAAAACCTAGATTATATACAGGCCAGGACTGACAGTGACAACTAACATTCATTTATTCTACACCAATGCCAGACAATGATAATCTCCAACCTGCATGGGTGCTGGGAAAAATAAGCACTACGGCAGTTAGATGGTAGTGTGGGGGCTTTAAAGAAAAAAAAAAGAGAAATCTGACCGTCGTTGTCCTTTGACATTCAGTGGTGTTACCACAACTGAATCTACCACATCAACATCCTTGGGTGGTTGCCACTGACCAAAAACTGAACTAGACCAATCATGTAAAAGCAGGGCTACACAAGCGGGTCACAGGTAGGAATCTTCCAGTGAATAACCCACCTCCTGACTTCCCCAAAGCCTGACCACCATCTATAAGGCACAAGTCAGGAGCGTGATTGAATATTCCCCACTGAGTTCCAGAAACACTCTAGAAGCTTCACAACATCCACTACAAATCAGCCCACTTGATTGGCACCATATCTACAACCATTCACTTGTTCCATCGTTGACACTCTGGAGCAGAAGTATGCTCCATCTATCAGGTGCACTGCAGAAATTCAACAAAGATCCTTAGATATCCGCTTCTACAACCATGTCCACTATTATGTAGAAGGTCAAGGGCAGCAGATACATGGGAACACCACCCATTCCCCTTCAAGCCAATAACCATCCTGACTTGGGAACGTATTGCTGTTCCTTCTGTATTACCGGGTCAAAGTCGTGGCACTCCGTCCCTAGCAGCATTGTAGGTGTACCTACATCAAATGGACTACAGCAGTTTAAAAGGGCAGCTCACCACCACCTTTTCAGGGTTCAGCCAGCAGTGCCAACATCCCATGACTGCTTTTTTAAAAAAAGGACAAAGGAATTTTTCAGGGTAAGTCACCAAGATTCCTCTGACAACACTTTTTAAAAATCATGATCTCTACAATCTAGTAGTGTTGACAAATGATGAATATGACTTTTATTAGCTTGAGGTGTCTGTCCTGAGAAATGTATGAAGACATTACAGAGGCTACAGAAAAGATTTGAAAATAGTTCTGGGACACAGACCTTCAATTACAAGGATACATTTGAGAAATTGGAACTGTTCTCTTTTGAGAAGGGAAGGCTGAGTGGAAATTTGATCAACGTATTCAAAGTTCTGCATGTCTGGATGAGGTAGATAGGGAGTAACTGTTCCCATTGGTACTATGCTGGAGATTGAGGAGATACAGATTTAAGGCAACTGGCTAAAGAGGTAATGGTAACATGGGAAAATTCTTCTTACACAGTATGTAGTTTCAAATCTGGAATGCACTGTCAAAGAGTGTGTTGGAGAAAGGTTCATTTGAGGCACTTAAGCAGAATTTGAATTACTGTTTGGAAAAGGAAGAGTGCGCAAAAGAAATCAAGGAATGTTTCTTGATAAATCACTACTTCAGAGAGCCACCGCAGACAGCAAAGCTGAATGGCCTCCTGCTGAGCTGTAACCATTTTGTGAAGCTCTGATTCCTTTGCAAACCTTTAATTCCTTAAGTGTGATTACAAGAACTGGATCCACTTCCAGTGTTTTACCCTATACAAAGCCTTATAAAGGTTCAGCGTAACTTTATAGATTCACTGAATTCTCGGAGAAAACCTTTTAGGAAATTAAGCCTTTCTACAACCTCTAGCCCCAATTTCTTTAATTTGGGATACAAGATATCTAGACCAAGTACTTATCTGCTGTAAGCATGACTGATCTTACCACTAAGTTGTCCCTATTTGCCTGTTAGTTTGCACCCTATCTTACATGTATCATTGCTGTTCATATTGTTATTTCATCATGTTATTTTCTCAGTGCACTCTTAAGCAAACGCAGTACTCATTTAAGTATTCTAGCATTGCCATATACCTTGAAGCATATGTTATCCTCCTTGTCCCAAAGATAATCCACTCGATGTCTTACCACCCACTTGCTATTCCTGCATTCACTTTTATATTGGCTACTGTTCCATTCTCATATTCTGTTCTTTGCCAGTCTTTCAATAAAAAGGAAAGTATTTGGCCTCCTCCTCCTCGCTTGAAAATTCAGCACCATGCATCAGGCATTTTTTATTTGTTGTTTCTTCATATTCTCTATCTCCCTCATCGTATGAGCAGTCCTAGTTTTGGATTCCCTGCCTTTCACTCTTGTCAGTTATACTTTGCCTATAACTGAAACATCTTTAAATGTCGTTTATTGTTAACTATATTATTTCCTATCAGTCTCTGGTTTGTCCGTCTTTCAGTGAATTCCATTGATATCCTCATGAAGAAATTAATTACAATAAGATTGAAATGGCGTGGATCAAGAGCACAGTATTTTCATAAAAATAATTTTTTGATCATAAATCAAATATATAAAGCTGAAAGGCAAATCTGAAGGTTGTTGTTGGAAGCAGAAGAAAATTCCAGTGATCCATAACTGTCTGAGTGGAGGAATCCCTCCTTACCTCTGACTTAAATGGCTTACCCTTCATCTTGAGGTTATGTTTCCAGCTTTTGATTTACCACTAGGGAAATGTCTTCTCTGTATCCACCCTGAAAGAATGTTGTAAGTTTCATGAGGTCATCCCATATTCTTCAGAACACAAGGAAATGCAAGTGCAATTTCCTCATTCTCTCCTCAGAAGACATGCCTGCCATTCTTAGGGATCAATCTGGTGTACCACCTCTATAGCATGTTCTTGTTTCAATAAGAGGACAGGAGCTACACAGAGTACTCCCACCAAAGCTTTATACAACTACAGTAAGACATTCTTACTGCTGCACTCAAAGTCTCTTGTGATGATACCAACGTACTATTTGCCTTCCTAATTGTTATGGCACATCTCCAACACCAGTGGGATTTGTTGAAACCCCCTTGTAGATATTTTTAATCAGCATGTTCAGATATGTTATGACACAGGTAGAACATATGGGACTTGAACCCAGACCTTTTTGTCCAGAAAATAGGAACACTACCACTGCCATTCTCATTTATATAGATCATGAACAGCTGTGCCCTAGCATTGACCTTTGTGGTATCTCACTAGTAACCTGAGAATGATCCATTTACTCCTCTCTTTTCTGACTACTAAACAATTCTCAATTCATAGTATATTTGCCACAATCCATGTGATCTAATTGAGTGGGACTTTATCAAATACAATTAGGTCACATGGGTTGTGGGAAATATACTTCTGAAGCCTTCTGAAAATCCAAATGCACCACATCTATTTGTTCAGTTGCTAATGTTACAAGTATTCTCAAAACACTCCTAAGTTTATCAAGCATATTTTCCCCTTAAATTGAGAAGAGGCAACTTAAATCCATGTTGACTCTTCTCAATTTTAGTATTTGTTCCTTAATGCCCAGTTACCACATCCTTCATAACAGACTCTTAACATTTTCCCTACTACTGGAGTCATGCTCACATATCTGTAGTTCTCCATTCTTCTTCCTCCCTTCTTAAACAAAGGGGTTACATTTGCTGCTTTCCACTCTGCAGGAGCCTTTCCAGAATTTAAAGAATTTTAAAAGATAGCCACAAATGTATCTACTATCTATCAGTCCATCTCCTTTAATCTATTAAACATCAGCCAACACCATCTGATATTGGTCTGTTCCTCACCATTTATCCTCTTTAGTCCTGCCCATTAAAATTTTATGGCCCTCCCCTCTGAAATCTCTACTGAGTTGCCTCAGCTGTACATCCTACGTCCTGGTTTTCAAAACCTTCAGTTTAAACTTTGCTTTCATTTCCCCAAGTTTAGCCACTGTATTTTCCCATGCTCTGTATGTTCACTGCATCCTTTCATCAAAAATGCTCCAGCATTTTCCTGCAACTAAAATGCAACCAAAATCTATTGGACAAAGGAAAATCCTCACTTTCTAATTTCAGTTAGACATTCTAAGTTACAGTTGCACTTCCAGTCTTTTCCTGCAAGCTGATGTACTGCTGTAACCTGTTGCAGGTGAGAAGCCCTATCAGTGTGACATGTGCGATAAAAGCTTTGCCCAGAAATGCCAGCTAGTCTTCCACAATCGCATGCACCATGGTGAGGAGAAGCCATATGCTTGTGACGTCTGCAGCCTTCAGTTTGCTACTTCCAGTAACCTGAAAATTCATGCCAGGTAACGTACAAACCACACATTATGTCAAGTCCATTCTTGAGCATTTTCCATCACTGTCATCCATGGAGTCAGATTTGCTATTTTACAACCAGAAAGCTGTTTCTGTTCATCTGAAAAACTTTCTTTCCTTTATTAAAAGTATATCTGAGGTTTTTATTTGTTTCATTCATTGATTCATGGTATGTAGATATCACTGGCTGGACCACAATTTTGTGTCCATCCCTTTTTTTTTAAATTTAAAAATGGGATGTGGTTACCACTGGCTAGACCAGAATTTGTTGTCCATCACTAATTTTAAAAAAATCATTCATAGTATGTGGGTAACACTGGTTAGGCCTGCATTTATTGCCCAGTTCTAAATACCCTGATGAGATTGATAGTGAGTTTCCTTCATGAATCACTGCAGTCCATGTTGTGTAGATCTAGCAACAAAAGAACATCAAATATAATTTCATATCAGGGTGGTGTGTGGTTTGAAGGATATTTGGAGGTGCTGGTGTTCGCATGCATCTGCTGTCCTTGTCTTTCTTGGAAGGTATTGTTGAAGGAGTTTTAGTGAGATACTGTAATGTATCATACAGCTGGCGTTCACCACTTTGCATCAGTGCTGAAGAGACTGAATGTTGTAGGTGATTGGTCGGGTGCCATTCAAGACTTGGTGGATTGCTGCAGATATCAACCCTGTTTCTACTTAGTATTGTTACTGATTCGGACTATATCATCTAGACTTGCATCTTCTCTCTCAGTGCAAAACAAATCCACTTATTCAATTGCAATTTGTAGCTGACTGGCAATGATCTCTTACCAACCTTTTATATACAAGCTATTTCCCATACTTAGATCATGTTAAGGACCGAGAGAGAAATTTTCAAACGTTCATCTTCTTAAACTGGTGTTGGGTATTTTTGATTATTAAACTTTGAATCCACAAAAGCAACAGTGAATTGAGAAAAGAAGATCTGTCCTCTTTGAAATAGGTCTCTTATTCCCACACCATGATATTCCCATGTGGTTGTTGACACCTGCAGCTCACCAACCTTATTTATCTCATTTTGTGGATTCACATAGGTATGCTGTAAACCTAATTTAGACCCCAATATATTTCACCTTCCTCTGACACCACCTAACAGTCATTATTTCTTACTCTAATTCTCTTTGTCTCCCATAATCTCTTGTGCATATCGGTTCCCAACCCCTGCCGAGTTAGTTTAAATCCTTCCAAAAGTAAGAGGAAACATCCCCATGAGGACAGAAGTTCTACTTCTGTTTAAATGTAGCCTGTTCACGTGTATAAGCTAGTCCCAAGTCCTAAAGAATTCTACTTTGCATCATTTCTCCAGCCACCCATTCAATTTTGCAAGATTTGTAGCTCAGGTTGAGGTTTAGAGTGTAGGTTTGCTCGCTGAGCTGTAGGTTTGATATCCAGACGTTTCATTACCTGGCTAGGTAACATCATCTACAAACTACAAACCTGCGTATACAGAAAACTGACCAAATACTTAACTACACCAGCAACCATCCCAACACACACACAAACGAAGCTGTACCAGAACACTATTCCAACGAGCTACCTCACACTACAGCACAGACGAACTTCGGAAAACAGAGAATAACCACCTATACAACGTATCCAAGAAGAATGGATACTCAAAAAATACAGTCAGCAGATTTCTCAAGAACAAACCACGACAAGACAGCCAGAAACCCTAACCAACTTACCATACATCAAAGAATATCAAAAATGACAGCCAGACTACTAAGACCCCTTGGAATCCTAGTAGCACACAAACCCACCAACACACTCAAACAAAACCTAACAAACTTAAAAGACCCAGTACAACCCATGGACAAAACCAACGTCGTCTACAAAATTCCATGCAAGGACTGCTACAAACACTACATAGGACAAACAGGGAGAACGTTAGCCACCAGGATACAAGAACACCAGCTAGCCACAAAAAGACACGACCGTCTGTCCCTCGTAGCCCTACGCACAGAGGAAAAAAAAAACACCATTTCGACTGGAACAACACATCTATCCTGGGACAGGCTAAGCAAAGACATGCCAGAGAATTCCTAGAGGCCTGGCACTCTAACCACAATGCCATAAACAAACACATAGATCTAGATACCATCTATCAACCCCTCAGAAAACGAATAGGAAATGCCATCACCACAAACCCAAGAACCCCATCCAGGACAAACATATAAATAGAAAGCAGGAGACAACAGCTTCGCTTCACTTGGAGGTCGCCACTGATGATATTACCTAGCCAGGTAAAGAACGTCTGGATATCAAACCTACAGCTCAGCGAGCAAACCTACACCCTAATCCCATTCATTTGCTTTATCCTCCTAATGTTCTTCAGGGAAGGAAACTGCCATCCTTTCCTGGTCTGGCCTAAATGTGACTGCAGACCCACAGCAATGTGGTTGACTCTCAACTGCCCTCTGGGCAATTCGGAATGGGCAATAAATGCTTGCTTGGCCAGTGGCGCCTTCGTCCCATGAATGAATAATAAATATATGTATGTGTCAGTACTTTAGTCCTAAAATCTGCCCTTATAAAATTACTTTTACATGAGAGTTGCTCAAATCCATTTTTGCTCCTTCCAAAGAAGCTTTGAGAAGGTTGTGCTGAACTGCCTTGAGCCAATTTATTAGAATTCTTTTTGTGTAGTACACCCACAGCGCTGTTTGAGAAGAAATTCCAGAATATTAACACAGTGATAGAGAAATGACCACAGTTTGTTTTTATGATGTTGTTTGAGGAATAAAGGTTGACCAGGGCACTGGAAGGATCTTCTCTGATCCTTTTCAGAATAATTTTTAAATTAATTCTTGGGTGTGGGTGTCATTGGACAATCTACCATTTATTGTGTATCTCTAGTTGCTCTGGAGAAGATGGTGATGGTGAGCTGTCTTCTTGAACCACTGTGTGCCCACACTTTTGGCAAGAGAGTTCTAGGGTTTTGACCCAGCGACATTGCAAGAATGGCAATCTGCTACCCTTTTCCTTCTAGATGGAAGTGTTTGTTGGTTTGAAACGTATGGTTGGAGGAGCCTTTTTTTAAATTCATTTGTGGGATTTGGGTGTCACTGGCTGGCCAGCATTGATAGGCCATCCCTATTTCCCCTTGAGAATGTGGTGGTGAGCTGCCTTCTTGAATTGCTGGAGTCTAGTTGTTGTGGTTGACCCACAATGCCGGTAAGGAGGCAATTCCAGGATTTGACCCAACAACTGTGAAGGAACGGTGGTATATTTCCAAGTCAGGGTGGTGAGTGGCTTGGAGGGGAACTTGCAGGTGATGGTGTTCCCAAGTATCTGCTGCCCTTGTCCTTCTGGATGGAAGTGGTTGTGGGTTTGGAAGGGGCTGTCTAAGGATCTTTGGTGAATTTCTGCAGTGCATCTTGTAGATTGTACATACTACTGCTACTGAGCCCCGATGATGGAGGGAATGAATGTTTGTAGTTGTGGTACCAATCAAGTGGGGTTGCTTTGTCTTGAATTGTGTCAAGCTTCTTGAGTGTTGTTGGAGCTGCACCCATCCAGGCAAGTGGGGAGTATTCCATCACACTCAGACTTGTGCCTTTTAAAAGATGGATAGACTGGGGTGTCAGGAGGTGAGTTACTCACCGCAGAATCCCTAGTCTCTGACCTGCTCTTGTAGCCACAGTGTTTATTTGGTGAGTCCAGTTGAGTTTTTGGTCAATGGTAACCCCAAGGATGTTGACAGTGGGGGATTCAGTGATGGTAATACCGTTGAATGTCAAGAGATGGTGGTTAGAGTGTCCCTTATTAGTGATGGTCATTGTCTGGCGTTTATGTGGCGTGAATGTTGCTTGCCACTTGTCGGCCCAAATCTGGATATTTTCCAGATCTTGTTGCATTTGAGCACGGAATGCTTCAGTTTCTGTGGAGTTGCAAATGGTGTTGAACACTGTGTAATCATTGGTGGACATCCCCAATTCTGACCTGATGACAGAGGGAAGGTCGATGAAGCAGCTGAAGATTTTTGGGTGTTGATGAGTAACTAGAGTGTTTTGTAGTGGTGCACACTGCTGCAATTGAGTATTGGTGATGGAGTGAGTGAATATTTGTGGATGTGGTGCCAATCAAACAAGTCACTTTGCCTTAAGCAGCATTTTATGTACTTAGCGACGAAGATATAGCATTACTTCCTTGCAAGCCTAACCACAAGTGAACAACTCTCAAGTCAATAGCAAAACAGGAACCAATCTGCAGACTGTAACTCTGCAACTTTCAGCACTAGACCCTTTCTAAATCTCAGTTTGTTTGTCAAGGAACTAAAGTCATTAAACAGTTCTTTATTTTTGTTTTGGTTGTCTTTCTGCCAAAGTCTAACAGTCCCCATCAAATCAAGCATGCAATCTTCCAACACACTTCTGACTGTGCCTTGTAAATGATGGACAGGCTTTGGGGAGTCAGGAGGTGAGTTACTCATCGGATTCCTCGCCTCTGATCTCTTGTAGCTCCAGTATTTGTATTGTTGGTACAGTTCAGTGTTTGAATTGTTTAATTTCTATAATGCCATGGCATCTTTTACATCCACTTTAACAGGCTCCTGGAGCCTCAGTTTAATGTCTCACCTGAGATACCACCTCCTGTGCACTGCAGTGTACTGCCGTGCATCCTCTGTACAAGAGCATTAGTCTTCTCCTGGATCTAGGGGAGTCTAGCACCAGGGGAGACCGGATCAGGATACAGATTAGACCATTTAGTACTGAGGTGAGGAGCAATTTCAAAGGGTAGTGAACCCATAGAAGCCTCTATCACAGAAGGCTGTGGTGATCAAATGTTTAGGTTTTAAAGGTGTCAAGGGAATGGGGAGAAAGTGGGAATATGGCTTTGAGATGGAAGATCAATCATGATTATGTTCAATAACAGAACAGGGCTAAAGAACTGAATGGCCTTCAGTGTTTAATTTCTATGATGGTCTATTCAAGTTCCTGTGAGAGAGATGTGGTCTCACCAATACCCTCTATAACTGAAGCATAATATGTTAAATTCTTCTTGTAACAAAGGGTTGCACCCATTACTCCTCTTTGGTTGTCTGCTGTTCCTACATACTAACTTTCCAAGCACCATAACACCTATAACTCTTACAACCCCAGAATTCTGCAGTCATTTTTGTTTAAGTAAAACTGCAATTTGTTCTTTCTGCCAAAGAGCAACTTCACGTTTTCCCAAATATACTCCAAACAGGTTATCTACTAAGCTGTGGTGCAGAATTAGGATGAGGTGCACAGCTCTGCAATATCATTTGACCCTGTTTATCAAGAGCCCAAGGTATAATGGGGTGACTCTCTCTCGGTTCTTCCAGTTAAAGAATTCCACAGATTCACTCGAGGGGTGGGGAGGGGGAGAGAGAGAGAGAGAGAGAGAGAGAAGTAATTACTTGTCATCCTCACCACTTGCCTTCCTACCCATTTGTTGACACAATCACATTGCTGACAGCTACAAAACAATAGAAGGTTTGGGTAGCAGGTCAGTTAAACATTGATTTACTATTGAGTTAACAATTTAGCTTTCAGAGGTTGAATATTGATTCCTGGAGATTTCTGTGATTCTCAAGAAATATTTTCTGCAAGTGGTTTGGTTTTCCTCAAGGGTTATGTTGTTACTTAGCGATGAAGAGATAGCATTATTTCCTTGCAAGCCTAACCACAAGTGAACAACTCTCAAGTCAATAGCAAAACAGGAACCAATCTGCAGACTGTAACTCTGCAACTTTCAGCACGAGACCCTTTCTAAATCTCAGTTTGTTTGCCAAGGAACTAAAGTCATTAAACAGTTCTTTATTTTTGTTTTGGTTGTCTTTCTGCCAAAGTCTGACAGTCCCCGTAAGACACTGTAGTAGAATCTGCTTTGCCATTAAATGATGTTATAACTCATCTGATAATCCTCACCTCTACTTTCCTGCTCTTTCCCCATAAACCTTTATTCCCTTCCTGATTAAAAATCTATTTCAGTCTTCAATATTTTAAAATATAATTAGAAATCATGCAGACTCTACATCCATCTGCATTAAAGAATTCTACAGATTCACAGCCCTCTCAGAGAAGAAATTACTTGTCATCTTCACCATTTGCCTTCCCATGTACATTTGTGTCATCTGCAAACTTGGATATAGAACGTTAATCTTTCTTCATCCAAGTCATTAATGTACATTGTAAATGGTTGTGGCCCTAGCAATGATCCATGTCACACTCCACTACTTGTTGCTATCATGAAAAAGCCCTCCTTATTCCAACTCTGTCTCCTATTAGTTTGTCAATCCTCTATCCATGCAAATATGCTACCTTCAACACCTAGGGCACTTATTTAGCAGCCTAACATGTACTTTTAACAAATGCTTTAGAAATTCCAAATATATTACATCCACTGCTTCCCTTTTATCTATCCAGTTTGATACCTTAAAGACTTGTAGGAAAAGTCATGCTTAACAAATTTATTACATGAAGCTAGACTGATACTGCTTAATCCTATTTTGTATTTTTAATGCTCTACTTTTACATCCTTTATAATAGACTCTAGCATTTTCCTAATCTAAGATAGAGTCATAGAGATGTACAGCACGGAAACAGACCCTTCGGTCCAACCTGTCCACGCCAACCAGATATCCCAACCCAATCTAGTCCCACCTGCCAGCACCCGGCCCATATCCCTCCAAACCCTTCCTATTCATATACCCATCCAAATGCCTCTTAAATGTTGCAATTGTACCAGCCTCCACCACATCCTCTGGTAGCTCATTCCATACACATACCACCCTCTGCGTGAAAAAGTTGCCCTTTAGGTCTTTTTTATATCTTTTCCCCTCTCACCCTAAACCTATACCCTCTAGTTCTGGACTCCCCCACCCCAGGGAAAAGACTTTGTCTATTTATCCAATCCATGCCCCTCATAATTCTGTAAACCTCTATAAGGTCACTCCTCAGCCTCCGACGCTCCAGGGAAAACAGTCCCAGCCTGTTCAGCCTCTCCCTATAGCTCAATTGGCCTACATTTTTTGTCTACTTCTATTTTAAATAATGGTGTCACATTGGCAGTTTTCCAATTCTCTGAGAATCTAATGATTCTTAAAAGATTGCTATCAGTGGATCCACTATCACTGTCTTCTAGCTACTTCTTTGGTTCCCCATTTTCATTCTCTATGGGGTCTGTGTTAACTTTGATGTCTTTCTCTTTATATTTAAAATAAGCTCTTGCTGTCTGTCTTGATATTACTTGCAAGTTTATCTTTACCTCAAAGTTTATCCTTTTTTTTGATCAGCTTCTGTTGGTTTCTAAAACTGTCCCAATTCTCTGGCTTATCACTAATCTTTGCCACAGTGTATGTTTTTTTCCTTCAATTTGATGCTAATCTAAACTTCCCTGGTTAACCATGGTTGACTTACCCAGTCCTCAAATCTCTCTTTATCACTGCAATACATCTTTGTTGTGAGTCATGAACCATTTTCATAAACATCTGCATTGTTCCTCAGGTGTCTTTGCTGCTTAACTCCTTTTCCTGTCCACTCCAGCTAGCTCTTCCCTTGTTCCTAGCAACCCAAGTTCCTCCCTTTCAAGCTAAATGCTAAATTCTGCCAAATTATGGTCACTGTTCCTGAGGGGATCTTTTTCTGACATCATTTATTAAAACTGCCTCATTACATATTATAAGATCCAAAATAGCCTAATTTGTGATTGGATCCATAACACATTATTCCAGGAAACTGACCCAAACACACTCAGTTTTCTTTCTCGTGGCTAACTCTGCCAACCTGATTATTTAAATCTGCAGGATGATTAAGGTCATCCATGATCAACAATATACTGTCATCTTTTTAAATGCCGTGGTTATCTCCAGATATATTCTCTGTCTCACCATATATCTACTTACAGGAGTACCTAATAGACAATTCCTACCAGTGGCATCTTCCAGTTTTTATTTCTTGTCTCCAGCCATATAGATTCTATAATTTACAATCCAAAATCATTTCTTACTACCATACTTATTTCATCCTATATTAGCAAAGGTACCCACCACATTTTCCTTCCTGCCTGTCTTTTCCAGAAGGTAAATACCTCAATATTGGATTCCCAGCTTTGATAGCTTTGTGACCATATCTCTATATTGAGTATAAAATCATATCCAGTAACCAGTAATTGCAATAAATTCATTCATTTTGTTCTCAATACTGTGTTTATCCAAGTAAAGAGCTGTTAATTTTGCCTCTTCACCACTTTTCCCTCTTTGACACTATTTAATGCTGTCATTCCATGTTTGTACACTGTCTCTTCCTGTTGCATTCTGGCTGTCCTGGAAAGCTGCCATATCCTGTTGCTTTACAAGTCTACATTATCATCCCCAGTTAGTTCAAAGCGCTCTCTACAGCCCTAGTTATTCAATTCAACGGGACACTGGTCCCAATATTGTTCAAGTTAAGCCCATCCCACTAGAACAGCTCCCTTCACAGTGTGAAAAGAGGCCATTTGGTCCATCGCATCTGTATTGATCTTCTGAAGAACATCCCACCCTAACCCCTATCCTATCCCCAAACCCCTGCATTTACCATGGCTAATCCATCTAGCCTGTGCATCTTGGACACTATGAACAATTTAGTACAGCCAATTCATCTAACCTGCCCATCTTTGGACTATGGACACATGTAGCAGAAACCCAATCAGACATGGGGAGAATGTATAAGTTCAACACAGACAGCCACCTGAGGCTAGAATCAAACCCAGGTCTCTGGTACTATGAGACAGCAGTACTAACCACTGAGCCAGTGCTTCTACCCTACTAGTACAAATAACCCACAAACTGAAATCCGTTCTGCACACTCCAATCTTTGAGCCATATAATGTTTTGACTTTGTTTACCGTATGCCAGTTTGCCCATATCTGGTGGTATTTGTGAGGTTATTACCATTGAAGTTCTGATGTGTAATTTCGCTCCTAATTATTCAAAACCTTTCTGCAGAACAACCTTTCTAGTTTTATCAATGTTGGTATCATTTCTAAGTCATAATTTTGAGGTCCAGTAAGGAAATGTTTAAGTTTGCATAGGCCCTACCAAAATTTGAGGTAAAGGTTGTGGAGATGTTGTTTATGTCATGTGTGAAAATGACTAAACGAATGAATTAGACCACATTGCAAGGGAAATCCATGGGATGAATCAGGGTTTGTGAGGACGTGTCCAAAAACAAAAAGCCACAGATGACATTGTAGCTTTAACTACAACTAAGAGACCAGAGTACAGAAGAAGTACATAGACTAAACGAGACATATGGAATTTTCTATCTAAAGGGAAGATAACTATCTAAAGGGAAGATTTCTTCAAAGGAATCGTTGAAGTCCATAACAATACTAAGGAACACAAGGGCTGCTCAAACTCTTCATGTTGGAAAATAATTTAGTTTTTCCTCCAGAGCGTTCATTGAAAGGCATGGTATTGGTAAATGGGATAGATGGAGAGTATTTCCAGTGACAGAGTTGATTTACCCCTGGGGAGTGATTTAGCAGGACTAAATGTTATAGATTCAACTATGTTCACAGCAAGTCCAATTGAGGCTAAAGAGATGGAATAGTTACAAGAAGAGGTTTGAATATTTTTCCATCAGGTATAATAATCAAAGCATTGACTGAGCAAAATCAGTCACCAGTGGTCAAGATAATAGCATACATATGCAGATATTGAAGGGATACTAGCACATGCCAGTAACACTCAGGACAAATGAAATTTCTGCTTTAATTGCAACAGATGGGTTATATCAATGTTTAGTGATGCCATTTGAATGCCACAGCTTCATTCCAGAGGCTATGAATAAATTTATAGTTTATTTCACTAACAATGTAGTTGATTTAGATTATGTCATAGTATATAGGGGAGGTAATGGCCTAGTGGAATTCGATAGACTATTAATCCAGAAACTGTGCTAATGTTCTGGGTACCCAAGTTCAAATCATGCCACGACCAATGGTGGAATTTGAATTCAATAAAAGTAAAACCTGGAATTAAGAATTCACTGGTGACCATGAAACCTTTGTTGGAAAAAATACATCAGGCTCACAGGGAAGGAAATCCTCACTGGCTATGGCCTGCATGTGACTCCAGACCCACAGCAATATGTTGACTCTCAACTACCCTCTGAAATGGTCTAGTAAGCTACTCAATTGTGTCAAATGCTACAAAATCTCAACAAAGACATGAAACCAGATGGATTAAATTGACCAAATCAAGTTGACTCCGCAGAATCCTCCATAGAAACATCTGGGGGCAAATATCAAAACTGTGAAAGCTGTCTCTGAAACTAGTCAAGCAACAGTCTGACATAGTCATCTTTATGGAATCACACCTGACAGACAACATCCCAGACACCACCATCACCATGTCTGGAAATGTCCCACCAGCAGGACAGACCCACCAGAGGTGGTGGCACAGTGGTGTATAGTCGGGAGGGAGTTGCCCTCAACATTTGATTTCATGAAGTCTCGTGGTTTCCGGTTAAACATGGGCAAGGAAATTCCACATACCATCCTCCCTTGCTGATGAATCAATACTCTATGTTGAACAACACTTGGAGGAAATAATGAGGGTGGCAAGGCTGCAAAATGTACTCTATTCAGTATTTCAAAATTCTACTGTTAGGAGTGGCTCAGCAGCACTGATTGATCTGGTTGGGTCTTAAAAGGACAGAGCTGCTAAACTGGTTTGTGGCAAATGGTGAGGGAACCAACAAGAGGGAAAACTAGACTTCTCATTCCTTACCAATCTGCTGGCTGCAAATGCATCTGACCATGACAGTATTGGTAAGAGTGACAACTGCACAGTTCTTGTGGAGATGAATTCCCACCTTTACATTTAGAGTACCCACTGTTTGTGATGTGTGGCACTATCACTGTACTAAATGCATAGACTTCAAATAGATCTAGCAACTCAAGACAAGGCATTCGTACTGTGGGCCATCATCAGCAGCAAAAGTTGTACTCCAGCACAATATGCAACCTCATGCCCTGGCTTATCCCCACTCAACCCAAGGGATCAGCACTGGTTCAATGGCAAAAGCAGAAAGGCATTATTGGAGCAGTACCAGGCATAACTAAAAATGAGCTGTCAACCTAGAGAAGCTACCAAACAAGACTACTTAGATGCTAAACATCATAAGCAGCAAATGATAGACAGAGCTAAGTGATCCCATAACCAATAGATCAGATCTAAGCTCTGCAATCAGTTGGAATCATATGTGCCACATAGGAATATAGTTGTGATTGTTGGAGGTCAGACAGCTCAGCTTCAGGACATCTCTGCAGGACCTCTTCAGGGTAGTGTCCTAGGGCTATCCATCTTCACCTGCTTCATCAATTACCTTCCCTGTAACATAAGGTCAGAACTGGGCATGTTTGCCAATGATTGCACAATGTTCAGCATCATTCATAACTCCTCAAACACTGAAACAGTCCATGGTGAACCATAACAAATTCTGGACAATGTCCAGGCTTGAGCTAACAAGCGACAAGTAACATTCACGCCACACAAATGCCAGGCTATGACCATCACCAATAAGACCATCTCCATTGCCCGTTTGACATTCAATGGTGTTACCATCACTGAATCACCTCCTATCAACATCCTGGGTATTACCGTTGATCAGAAACTCAACTGGAATTGCCACATAAACACAGTGGCTACAGGGGACAGGTCAGAGGCTAGCAATATTACAGCAAGTGACTCACCTGTCTCCCCAAAGCCTATCTACTGTTTACAAGGCACAGGTCTTGTAGGGCAATCTAGGGCAGCAAAATCAATATCTTTCAAAACCAAGACCACTTCCATCTGAAAGGACAAGGGCCTTTGGAATGAGAGACTCTTCAGATGGAATTGTTCATTTAAACCATTTAATATAAAGATTCTTTACATTTCTGTACTGGAAGAGTTATTTTAATTGCAGTCCCATTGTTTCAGATGTGAGTTAAAGGTTTAATAAACGCTAAGATATAGTGTAAGGGGAAAAGAAGGATGATTGAATGTAGACCTTAATTCACTTTTTGCGTATCATGTAGCTTGTGATGAAACACATTTCTAAAATAGTATGGCCATTCCTTTAGTATCTTTGGGTCAGAATCTTAGAATTTCCTTCCTAATGGCATTGTGAGTTCACCTGTAGAACATAGACTGCAGCCATTCAAAAAGGCAGTTCCTCACCACCTTCATAATGGCAATCCAATCAGTGATGTTTGCACTGTGAAAAGGGTTGTTTTTAAAAACCAATGATTGTGGGAAGGATTGCTGCATTTTTTTAAAAAGCAGGCTCCCAACATTGATTATAGATACTGTTTACACTGCTGCTTGTTCAAGTGGTGGGGGAGGTGTTTAATGCAGAGCCAGGAGGTTTATATAAAGTGAGAGTCAGCTGGCAACAAGTAATTGGTCTGTGGTGTGGTGATCAGTTTCAGTGGATAAGGCTGTCTGCCTTATACCAACTATGTGATCAGCTTCCAGGTACCTAATCAGTGTTTGGGTGTGAATGATATTGTTAGAAGCCTTTGGACCTCCAGACTAGATGGTAGTGCTTTCTCTCTGTCTCTCTCCAGCCACTAATAGATCCAATTGGGAATTGAATTGAGAAACGTTTACCCAGAGAATAGTGAAAATGTAGAACCAATGCACATAAGAAATGATTGAGGCAATTAGTGTTGATGCATGTGAAGGGATATGTTGTTAGGGTTAAATAGAGTTTTAAAGAGATTTGTGCTGGTCATAAGAACTGCAATGGGCCATTTGTTTTAAATGACCTTTTTCATGTTCGAAGTTGAATATCTCCTGGAAATTGTGATTGAATCTGCTTCCACCAATGTTTATAGCAGTACCTTCTGGACCATTATCATTTCTTGCATTAAAAGAAAATTCTTCTAATCTCTTAATTGGATGAATTACTATTTATCTTCAGTCTGCATCCTCTCATTACCAGATTCCAGTGTGCCATTTTCAAAGTGTTTCTCTGGCCTTGTTTCTACAGGAAGCACAGTGGGGAGAAACCATATGTGTGTGACCGGTGTGGCCAGCGCTTTGCTCAGGCCAGCACTCTTACGTACCATGTGCGACGTCACACAGGAGAGAAACCTTACATCTGCGATACGTGTGGAAAGGCATTTGCTGTTTCGAGTTCACTCATCACACATGCACGGAAACATACTGGTATGATCTGCTCAGTGCAGGGCTCTATATTAATATGTAACTTCATGGTTTAGAAGAGGAAGAGATGACTTGATTGAAACATAAAACCATGAAGAGACTTGACTGGGAGGATGTCAACAGGGTATTTCTTTTTATGGGAGAATTAGGGATCATTGATTAAAAATCAGGGGTTATTGATTTAAAACAAAGATAAGTCAAAATGTTTCTTGAGATCCATAATGATATCAAACCTTGAGCGCAGTTTCAACGGCACTCCAGAAGCTTGACATCATTAAGCAACAGCTAGGTTGATTGGTACTACATTAGCACCCAAATGACCTTTGACCTTCAAGGCCAAAACATTGTATGATTTCAAGAAGCTATTGAAGCTGCACTCATCCAACCAAGAGGGGAGTGTGCTGTCACATTCATGATTCATACCGTAAAGATAGTTGAAAACACGGGGGATTACCTGTTGCATTATTCCCAGCCTCTGACTGTTTTTTAGTCACAGTGATTTTATGACCTGATTGCATCTAGAGTAAGGTGTGTTTCAATGAGTATGTTCTGAGCTTCCTTGGTCCAAACTGGGTCTGATCAGCTGTCAAAGCCAAGCATGTTTTGCTGCTTGTGTACTCCAGCACTGACCTTCTGCCTTGGCACTAAGAGTATTACCAACTGAACCATGCTAGCACAATATAAAATGGTATGTGGCTGGTGCAGCTGGAGAGCGTATGTCATGGCAGGTGATTTATTGTGAGGGAGAACAAGGACCAAGGCCCCTCTTATCACCCATAATTAGTCACTGACAATGATAATTTTAAACTGTTTCAGATTGTTGAAAGTATGTTACACAACCATGTTCCACTCTGTCTGTTGTAGGTGAGAAGCCATATAGCTGCCGGACATGTAATAAAAGTTTCATCTCTTCAGGAGAGCTGAATAAACATAGCCGATCACACACTGGTAAGTAGCGGCATTCTGAGGTGGTCAGGAACCTATGTTGGTCCTCAATCAGCAGAACTTTAAAATTCTAGTGCAGATTGTTAACTTATAGCTTTCCCAGTGGACAAATTAATAAAGAGTACTAGCAATTTAACCCCCTTACCCTCAGTTTGGTTTGGTACAGAGGATAGTTTTGGTGGGGAAGCATGTGAGGGTAAAGTAAGTGAAAGAGGCAATGGGGAAATCAATGGAGTAAGTGAATGAGTGAAAATGAATGTGCTGGGAACAAGGAAGATTGCAGCCTTCATGGGAATTCTGAGCAACTCAGCTGCTTGACGATGGATCAGGGAAGGCATTGCCACTTGCTGTACAAGCAGAACATGAGGAACTGCTGAATGAGTGACTGTGGCCATGCAATAACCATTGCACACATGTTAAACTCCTGCCCTCAGAGATTCTGTCCTGTTTATATCACTGTCATTCATATCATCCACTGAAGCCCTGAATAGATTGTTAACCTTGACATCAAGCTACAAGTGCTTCCCCAGCTATACAAATAAAGAAAGGGCACTAAAATTAGAAAATATGGATTAACCAACTATGAGCTATAATGAAAACAGTGTCAAACATAATAGCAGTTTTGGAAATCTTGAACAGTTCTCCTAAATGCATATTAGCTAGTATAGCAAGTCCAACATGAGAGAGTTTAGTCTAAGTGGAGGAAGTTCAGGAATGGAAATGACATGATGGGCAAGGTTTTCTATGGTGGAGATAATAGGTCAGTAAGTTTAAATAGTCATGGAAAAGGACAAAGCTAGACCAAAAGTTTTAAATTGGAGAAAGGCTAATTTTTACTTAGCTGCCGGGTATTTCATGAAAGTGGATTGAAAACAGCTAATTGTAAGTAAGTCAAGGTCAAAGCAATGGAGGCATTCGAGAAACAGGGAGGGAAGGTTCCACTTAAAAACATGGAGAGGAATCTCTGTAGTGTTACCTGAGCCACATGCAAATTGGCTTAATGGAAATCACATTAAAGAGATGAATGAAATACTGGGGCAGGTACCTATGTGGTAATGGAGGAGACTTGTGAAATATTAGATGTCATAAATGCACTGAGGAATTTTCAAGTAATATAACATCTTTGAAAGTAGATATTGTCAGGCAGGCCCAAGTAAAATGTATCTCAGGTTGCTTAAAGTTGTAAGGAAGAAATAGATTAGATTACTTACAGTGTGGAAACGGGCCCTTCGGCCCAACAACTCCACACCGCACCGCCGAAGCGCAACCCACCCATTCCCCTACATTTACCCCTTACCTAACACTATGGGCAATTTAGCTTGGCCAATTCACCTGGCCTGCACATCTTTGGACTGTGGGAGGAAACCGGAGCACCCGGAGGAAACCCACACAGACACGGGGAGAACATGCAAACTCCACACAGTCAGTCGCCTGAGGCGGGAATTGAACCCGGGTCTCTGGCGCTGTGAGGCAGCAGTGCTAACCACTGTGCCACCGTGCCGCCCACTAGCAGAGGCTCTGACCATCATTCTACAATTGTCTACAAGGTAGCAAAGAGTACAATGGGGGGATGGGGATGAAGGTGATAAGTCAGAGAGGAGGGTGGAGTGGTTAGGTGGAAAGGAAGATCGGCAGGTAGGAGAGGTCAGGAGGGCTGTGCTGAGCTGGAAGGCTGGAGCTGGGGTGAAGTGGGGGAAGGGGAAATGAGGAAACTGGTGAAATCCACATTGATGCCATGGGGTTGAAGTGTTCCGAGGCGGAAGATGAGGCATTCTTCCTCCAGGCGTCGGGTGGTGAGGGAACGGCGGTGGAGGAGGCCCAGGACCTGCATGTCCTTGGCAGAGTGGGAGGGGGAGTTGAAATGTTGAGCCACGGGGCGGTGTGGTTGATTGGTGCAGGTGTCCTGGAGATATTCCTAAAGCGCTCTGCGAGGAGATGTCCAGTCTCCCCAATGTAGAGGAGATCGCAGCGGGAGCAATGGATACAATAAATGACTTTGGTGGATGTGCAGGTGAAACTTTGATGGATGTAGAAGGCTCCTTTGGGGCCTTGGATGGAGGTGAGGGATGAGGTGTGAGCGCAGGTTTTGCGATTTCTGCAGTGGCAGGGGAGGGTGGGTTGTTGGGGGGCGTGGACCTGACCAGGTAGTCATGGAGGGAACGGTCTTTGCGGAAAGCGGAAATGGGTGGGGAGGGAAATATATCCCTGGTGTTGGGGTCCGTTTGGAGGTGGCAGAAATGTCGTCGGATGATTTGGTTTATGCGAAGGTTGGTAGGATGGAAGATGAGCACGAGGGAGGTTCTGTCCTTGTTACGATTGGAGGGGTGGTTTGAGGGCGGAGGCGCGGGATGTGGATGAGATGCATTGGAGGGCATCTTTAACCACATGGGAGGTCTCTAAAGGAGGCCATCTCGTGTCTTCTGTGGTGGAACTGGTCTTCCTGGGAGCAGATGCGGTGAAGGCGGAGGAATTGGGAATACCGGATGGCATTTTTGCAGGAGGTAGGGTGGGAAGAGGTATAATCCAGGTTGCTGTGGGAGTCGGTGGGTTTGTAAAAAATGTCAGTGTCAAGTCGATCGTCATTAATGGAGATGGAGAGGTCCAGGAAGGGAAGGGAGGTTTCAGAGATGGTCCAGGTGAATTTAAGGTCGGAGTGGCAGCCATTCCAGACCTGAACACTTACTGCTTCTTTTGCCATTTACATTAAATTGGTATTCTTTATTTCTGAACACTCCTAGCAGTGGGAACAGTTTCTCCTTATCTTGTCTTGTCCAGACCCTAAATGACTTTGAATGCTTCAATAAAATCTTCTTTCAGCCTTCTGTCCAATCAGTCCACATAACTGAAGTTCCTCATCTTCAGAACCATTTTTGTGAATCTTTTCTGTCCTTTTCTAATGCTTTCACATCTGTCCTCAAATATGATGCCCAGAACTGGACACCAGTGGAGGCCAAACCAATTTTTAATGCAGGTTTGTCATAACTTCCTTGCCTTGGTACACAATTCCCTATTTATAAATCACAGGATACTATATGCTTTACTAACCATTCACATAGCCTGCACTGCCACCTTAATTATTTTCTCACATGTCCCCAGGTCTCTCTGCTTCTGCACCCGTGTTAAAATTGTGCCCTATATTTTGTTCTGTGCAATTTTCTGACCAAACTGAATCACTTGACATTTCTGTTCAATTTCCTGCCTACCCATTCCACTCTATCATTTTAGATTTCTACACCATCCTGGTAATTCACAGCACTTTCAATTTTATGTCATCTAAAAATTCTGAAATTGTGTCTTGTACACCAAAGTCTAGATCATTAATATATTCCAACAAGAGTAGGGCTGGAAATTCTTGTATAACACTCCTCCAGTTCAAAATGTTCTGTTTCTAATTATGCTGCCAGGATCATAGCCATTGCAAGGTTTGTGAAGGTTTGTAGCTCAGGTTGAGGTTTAGGGTGTAGGTTTGCTCGCTGAGCTGTAGGTTTGATATCCAGACGTTTCATTACCTGGCTAGGTAACATCATCAGTGGCGACCTCCAAGTGAAGCGAAGCTGTTGTCTCCTGCTTTCTATTTATATCTTTCTCCTGGATGGGGTTCCTGGGGTTTGTGGTGATGTCATTTCCTGTTTGTTTACTGAGGGGTTGATAGACCCCTCTGAATCCTAGTAGCACACAAACCCACCAACACTCTCAAACAAAAGCTAACAACCTTAAAATACCCAGTACAACCCATGGACAAAACCAACGTCATCTACAAAATTCTATGCAAGGACTGCCATAAACACTACGTAGGACAAACAGGAAGAAAGTTAGCCACCAGGATACACGAACACCAGTTAGCCACAAAAGATACAACCCTCTCTCCCTCGTAGCCCTACACATGGATGAAAAAAAACACCATTTCGACTGGATCAACACATCTATTCTGGGACAGGCTAAGCAAAGACATGCCAGAGAATTCCTAGAGGCCTGGCACTCCAAAAACAACGCCATAAACAAACACATAGATCTAGATGCCATCTATCAACCCCTCAGAAAATGAACAGGAAATGACATCACCACAAACCCCAGGAACCCCATCCAGGAGAAAGATACAAATAGAAAGCAGGAGACAACAGTTTCGCTTCACTTGGAGGTTGCCACTGATGATGTTACCTAGCCAGGTAATGAAACATCTGGATATCAAACCTACAACTCAGTGATAAAACCTACACCCTAAATCATAGCCATTGCAATTGGTCCTTTTAGACCATGACCTTAACTTTACTATCACGTCTGTTCTGCGTCAACCTATCAAACACCATTTGGAAGTCTGTGTACACCACATTAACAGCATCATGCTCATTAACTCTTTCTATTATCCCCTCAAACAAAAACTTTAGTTAAACATGATGTACCCATAACAAATCAGGTTCTGGTTTTCCTTAATTAATCCACATTTGCCCAAGTGACTACTAACTTTCTCCGAAAATTCTTAATGCCATCACCATTGCCTGCACCAGCTAATGTGCAACCTAGACTTGTACAAGTTCAACCTTCCTCAAAAACAGATCCAGTTATCCAGGAATCTAAAGCCTCCTATGTCAAGTGATGCATTACATCCATTCAATCAGCCTATTCCTATATTTATTATCCCCTGCTGCCCTCATGATGGACGGAAGGTCATCGTGAAGCAGCTGAAGATGCTAGAACTCAATCCTAAAGAAGTCTTGCAGTGAAGTAATGTCCTGGGACTGAGATGATTGACTCCACCAACCACAACCTCCATTCTTTGTGCTAGGTATGACTCCAGCCAGTGGAGAATTTTCTCCATAATTTCCATTGACTCTACTTATGTTGGTGGTTCCTGATGTAGAGGTAATCACGCTTACCTCATCTCTGGAGTTCAGCTTTTTTTTGTTCATTTTTAAACCAAGGCTGTAATGAGGTCAGGAGTTTAGTGGTCTTGGCGTAACTGAGACTGAGCATCATTGAGCAAGTTATACCTTTGCTAGCGCTGCTTGATAATGCTCTCGAAACCCCTTTCCATCATTTTGCTGATGATCAAGAGTGGAGTGTGTGGTGCTGGAAAAGTGCACCATGTCAGCAGCATCTGAGGAGCAGGAGAATTTACATTTCAGGAATAAGGCTTGTAGGCCCGGGGGTTGAGAGATAATAGGAGGAGGTGGGGCTGGGAGGAAGGCAGCTGGGAATGTGATAGGTAGATGGGGGAGGGGAAGGTTATGGGTCAGAGAGGAGCCTCCAGTTCAACACTACCCTCTTGCCCTGTCCATCTTCCTTCCCACTTATCCACTCCACCCTACTCGCAGACCTATCACTCCCCCCCCACCCCCTCCGCCACCTTCATCTAACTATTATATTCCTAGCTACCTTCTCCCCCACCCCAGCCCCACCCTACTCCCATTTATATCTGTCCCCTTGGCCCACAAGCCTCATTCCTGATGAAGGGCTTATGCCCAAAACGTCGATTCTCCTGCTCCTCAGATGCTGCCTGACTTGCTGTGCTTTTCCAGCACTGCACTCTCAACTCTGATCTCCAGCATCTGTTTTGTTTTGTAATTGAAAATACCTGGAAATTTTCCACATTGATAGGTAGATGCCAGTGTTGTAACTGCACTGGAACAGCTTGACCAGTGTCTCAGCAAGTTCTAGAGTACAAATCTTCAGTCCTATTGGCAAAATGTTGTCGGAATCCATAGCCATTACATTATCCACTGCCTTCAGCCACTTACTAATTTTACATTGAGTGAATAGAATTGGCAGAAGACTATGTCTGTGATGTTATGAACTGAGGAAGGGGTGAGATAGATCATTCACTTGCCATTTCTGCCCAAAGATGGGTGCAGATATTTAGCTTTGTCTTTTGCACTGATGGGTTATGGGGAGCAAGCTGGGCAGTTGGACTAGGATTCGTGCAGGGCTGTGTGGACACAGTAGAGGCCATGGCTTCACGTTTAGCTTTGAAAAAGGGCTTACAGTGAGTATGTGGTGAGTGAGATTAGTTTAGGGATTGATATAAGGCAATGGGAGAGAGAGGGGCATTGGCATTAGTTTGGGTTTGATACAGGGCTATGGATACAGAGCAGAGCAGCAGGATTGATTTTTGGAAGTGTGGCCTAATGCTGATCCTAACTGAAATTTCCATTAAGAATCAGAAGAATTTTCTGCATGATAATTTGAACTATTTACATAAATATTTATTTTAAAATATTCCTTTCAGGTGAAAAACCTTTTGTCTGTGAATTATGTGGAAATTCATACTCTGATGTGAAGAATTTAAAGAAACATAGTAGTAAAGCTCATGATGGTGAGTATTTTCATCAAATTGTAAATACTGGCAGTGCATTAACACGTTATTCAGCCCATCTAACACCAAGATTTTCGACATAATACATTGCCTTCTGAAAGTTCCTATGAAATCTGATACTGCCAACTTTCCAGATGTTAAAAACCTATTTGAGGAATTGATACAGGGCCACAGGGAGGAAGGTGGACAGAGGAATGCGGATTGTGACAGGGTCAGAGAGTTTAATTTTGATACTGATACAGGGCTATGGGGAGAGCACAGAACAGTGGGATTGAGAGCAGTTTATGGAAGAAAGCAAAGCAATGGGATAAATTTGAAAAGAAATTGCCCATTTCCTTTCTAGTTTGTTTACCGATTATTTAGGACTATGTTGCAACCAATTTAAGCAGGATAAAAATGATTTCCTTCTTTGTCTCACTCCTTTACTCGTCACAAGGTTTGAATTTAAAAAGGAAAGTGACATGGCCCATGAGATGTCAGAAATGAGTCACATTTATTTCATAATAAATAATTAGTTTATTACAAACAAAAAACTTAGGTAAAGATAATTCAGAAAACATTTGAACTGTGCAAATGTGTACAACTACCCTTCTTGAAAAATGCTATAGACACATACATAAAACCAACACACAATACAGAACACCATGGGAACGGGTTCTTTGGCCCACCATTTCTGTGCCAACCATTATGTAATTTAAAACTAATTCTCTCTACCTGTTCATGCCGTATCCCCTCTATTCCCTGCCTTCTTACGTCTGTCTAAATCCCTGTTCTATGTGCTATGGTATCGATCTCTACTTGTCCCTGCTAAAATGTTCCAGGCTCCTTCCACCCTCAGGGTAAAACTCTGGCCTTGTACATCTGTTTTATATTTCTCCTCAATCTCACTTTAAATCTATGCCCTCTAGTATTTGACATTTCCCCCCTGGGGACACGACTCCACCTATCTGTGCCTCTCAATTTTATATACTTCTGACAAGTCGCCCTTCAGCCTCCAATGATCGAGCAAAAACAATCCAAGTTTGTCCAACCTCTCCTTATACCTAATATGCTCCAATCAAAGCAACATCCTGATAAATCTGATCCATCCTTTCCAAACCCTCTACATCTTTCCTACAGTGTGGTGACCAGAATTTTGCATAATACTCCAAATGTGGCCAAACTGAAGTTTTATACAGCTACAACATGACTTGCCAACTTTATCAGTTGAGGCACTGAGTATTAAAGGAAAACATACGTATGCTACCTTTACCACCTTATCCACTTGTGTTGCCACTTTCAGAGAGCCATGGACTTGCATCCCAAGATCTCTCTGTTTGTCAGTAAATGGAACGCCTATCTGCACAGCTTTCTGCCTCCTGTCTGCTCCTCAGTTAGTCCCACAGCGGCTGCAACCAATCCATGTGGTTGGAGAGGAGCTGCAGATGGACATACTTCCTGCAGACATTGTTTACAGGGACGTTCAACTTCTCACTGATCTCCCACATCTCACAGGAGGAGCATTCCACTCCATTAACTGCTGCTACTATTTCTCTAGTATCTATTAGATTAAAAGGAAAGGCAATGCTGCTCGCCCTCCTCAGCAAAAGCCAATGCTCATCTAAACCTGTGCTTTAACCTCAATAGCAGCACTCCAAAGTTGCCATTCCCTCCAAGAGCTTGCCTCCCTTTGACATGCTGCTGGTAGGAACAAAAAGATTCTCAGAATCTCCCAGTCACTTTTCACTCCTCTGGTAACTATGGCCATCTGTAAGTAACTGTGACTATTTATAGGCAGGCTTATCTTAAAATTGTGAAATAACAGTCAAATTCAGAAAATAAAAGTGGACCATAGCTGAAGTCATTATTCACACAAGCCTTGGCATTGGACAAGAGAACAAAGAACAATACAGTACAGGAACAGAACCTTCGACCCTCCAAGCCTGAGCCACTACATTTTGCCCTTCCAGGCTAAAACTCTTACAGGAACAGTAATCCTGTATCCCACTATTCCCTTCCTATTCATGTTTTCACTTTTCTTAAATGCTGCTTTGTGTCTGCTTCCACCATCTCCTCTGGCAAGGCGTACCAGGCGCTCACCACCCTTTGAGTGAAAAGCATGCCTCGTGTTCCGGTAACATATTCATGATAAGATTCACACATGTATTGGGACATAATTTTAACCCTTTCACCACAGTGCATGTGTTTGAAATTTCTCCCTTGCATTTTGAATCTGTGTCTCCTAGTAATTGACCTCTCCACTCTGAGAAAAAAGCCTCTACTCTCCACTCTATCCATGCCATTTTCAAAATCGCCTGTCAATTTCCTATGTTCCAGTGAAAACAAACCCAGTCTAGCGAACCCTGCTTCATAGCTAAAATCTCTATATTAGGCAACATACTGGTAACCTTTTCTTTACCCCATCCAAAGCATCCACATCCTTCTGGTGGTGTTGTGATCAGAACTGTATGCAATATTCCAAGTGTGGTCTAACTAAAGTTCTATAAAGCTGCAGCATTACTTGTCTATTCTTATATTCAATGCTCCTTCCAATGAAGGCAAGCATGTCATAGGCCCTTTTTCACTATCTCATCTACCTGCACTGCCACCTTCAGTGATCTTTGGACCTTCATACCCAGATCCGTCTGCATATTGATACTTCTAAGAGTTCTGCCATTCACTGTATAATTTCCATCTGAACTTGACCTTCCAAAATGTATCACCCAACATTTGTTTGGATTAAATTCCATCTGCCATTTTTCTGCCCACGCCTCCAACTGATCAATATCCTACAGTATCCTCTGACGATCCTCCTCCACCAATCTTTGTATTGTCTGCCAACTTACTAATTAACATAGAACATAGAACATTACAGCGCAGTACAGGCCCTTCGGCCCTCGATGCTGCACGCCCTGTCATACTAATCTGAAGCCCATCCCACCTACACTATTCCATGTACATCCATATGTCTGTCCAATGACGACTTAAATGCACTTAAACTTGGCGAATCTACTACCGTTGCAGGCAAAGCATTCCATACCCTTACTACTCTGAGTAAAGAAACTACCTCTGACATCTGTCTTATACCGATCTTCCCTCACTTTAAAGTTGTGTTCCCTCGTGTCTACCGTCCCCATACTTGGAAAAAGGCTCTCCCTGTCCACCCTATCTAACTCTGATTATCTTGTATGTTTCTATTAGGTCACCTCTCAACCTCCTTCTCTCTAACGAGAACAGCCTCAAGGCCCTCAGCCTTTCCTCGTAAGACATTCCTTCCATACCAGGCAACATCCTAGTAAATCTCCTCTGCACCCTTTCCAAAGCTTCCACATCCTTCTTATAATGCGGTGACCAGAACTATACACAATACTCCAAGTGTGGCCGTACCAGAGCTTTGTACAGCTGCATCATAACCTCCTGGTTCCAGAACTCAATCCCTCTATTAATAAAGGTAACCTCCTGGTTCCAGAACTCAATCCCTCTATTAATAAAGGCCAAAACACTGTATGCCTTCTTGACAACCCTGTCAATCTAGGTGGCAACTTTCAGGGATCTGTGTATATGGACACCGAGATCTCTCTGCTCATCTGCACTCCCAAGAATCTTACCATTAGCCGAATACTTTGCATTCCGATTACTCTGTCCAAAGTGTATCACCTCACACTTGTCCACATTAAACTCCATTTGCCACCTCTCAGCCCAGCTCTGCATCCTATCTATGTCTCTCTGCAACCTACTACATCCTTCGTCACTATCCACAACTCCACCAACCTTAGTGTCGTCCGCAAATTTACTAACCCACCCTTCTAAGCCCTCATCCAGGTCATTTATAAAAATGACGAACAGCAGTGGACCCAACACTGACCCTTGCGGTATACCGCTAGTAATTGGACACCAAGATGAACATGTTCCATCAACTACAACCCTCTGTTTTCTTTCAGCAAGCCAATTACTGATCCAAACTGCTAGTTCTCCACAGTTCCATTCCTCTGCTTTTTGTATAATAGCCTACTGTGGGGAACTTTATCGAACGCCTTGCTGAAATCCATATACACCACATCAACCGGTTAACTCTCATCTACCTGTTTGGTCACTTCGTCAAAAAACTCAATAAGATTCGTTAGGCATGACCTACCCTTCACAAAACCGTGCAGACTATCCCTGATAAGATTATTCTTTTCTAGATGGTTATAAATCCTATCTCTTATAACCTTTTCCAACACTTTACCAACAACTGAAGTGAGACTCACTGGTCTGTAATTACCAGGGTTGTCTCTACTACCCTTTTTGAACAAGGGAACCACATTTGCTATCCTCCAGTCCTCAGGCAGTATTCCTGTAGACAATGATGATCTGAAGAAAAATGCCAAAGGGCTCGGCAATCTCTTCCCTTGCTTCCCAGAGGATCCTAGGATAGATCCCATCCGGCCAGGGGACTTGTCTATTTTCACACTCTGCAGTATTTCTAATACCTCTTCCTTGTGAACCTCAGTCTCTTCTAGTCTAGATGCAAGTATCTCTGTATCTTCCTCGCCAACATTTTCATTTTCTATAGTGAACACTGTTGAAAAATATTTATTTAGTGCTTCCCCTATCTCCTCTGACTCCACACACAACTTCCCACTATTATCCTTGATTGGCCATAATTTAACTCTCATCGTTCTTTTATTCCTGACATACCTATGGAAAACCTTAGGGTTAACCCTGATCCTATCCGCCAACAACTTCTCTTGTCGTCTCCTGGCTCTTCTGAGCTCTCTTTTTAGATCTTTCCTGACTTCCTTGTAACCATCAAGCGCCCTAACTGAGTTTTCACATTTTGTCCTAACATAAGCCGCCTTCTTCTTGACCAGGGATTCCACTTGCTTAGTAAACCATGGCTCACGCGTAATATATCTTCCTCCCTGCCTGACAGGTACATACGTATCTAGGACACAAAGGAGTTTTTCCTTGAATAAGCTCCACATTTTTAATGTGCTCAACCCCTGCAGTTTCCTTCCCCATTCTACGCTTCCTAAATCTTTCCTAATTGCATCGTAATTTCTCTTCCCCCAGCTGTAACTCTTGCTCAGTGGAATACACCTTTCCATCACTAAAGTAAACCAGCTACTTTTTCCTACAAACCCTTTATGTAGATCACGAACAGCAGAGGTCCCAGCACTGATCCCTATGGAACTCAACTAGTCATTGCCCTCCATTCTGAAGAGTATCCTTCCACCGCTCCCCTCTGTCTCTTATGACTAAGCCAGTTCTGTATCCACCTTGCCAGCTCATTCCTGATACCATGTGGCTTCATGTTTTGTACCAATCTGCCATGAGGGATGTCTTTTTGTACCAGTTACAGTTGGTAAATTCCCCATTAAGACCTCTTCATTTTCCAGCAATGTAAACTTCCCTTTCAGAACCCTCTACTTGGGGGAATGCAATATTCCAATGGTTTTTCAGTTGTCAAACTTTGAGATAGGTTTCAGGGAGGAGAGACAGCAAAGCCTGTTCCATTCAAATTTACTAGCTTTATTACAAATCTCTAACTGGATCATGTGACACAGTTCGCCAAAAATATTATAGACTTGGTGACTCCAGTCGAGCAGCTGGTGTTCTTGATAAACGCAACATTTCTTTCCCACTGCAGCCAATTTGTTTTGTTTTCCAAAGTGTCCTGTCCGAAATGCCCAAGATTTGGATGTATGTCCAATCAATAATATTTAAAGTCAGCATCTCAAATATGAAGAGCCATTGGCATCAGAATTGTCCTGAATCACAGTAAACACAGAGCCCTTACTCTACCATTAGTATTAATCCATCAGTCTAGGAGACTAACTGTTCAATAAAGTATGCAAAGGGGGTATACGAGCAACAGAACCAGGCATACCTAAAAATGAGTTGGCAAAGGTACAAAATTATATTTCGTACCTTTGCAGCTTTATAGAACTTTAGTTAGACCACACTTGGAATATTGCGTACTACCAGAAGGATCTGGATGCTTTGGAGAGGGTACAGAAAAGGTTGCCTTGTGTGGAGGATTTTAGCTATGTACTATATTTGCATAGTAAACAGTAGAAGCAGCATGCATAGACAGAACTAAGCGATCCCACAATCAATTAATCCAGTTTAAGCTCTGCAGACCTGCATCCAGTCATAAATGGTGGTGGCTAATTAAACAACTACAGGAGGAGGCTTCACAAATATCCCCATTGTTAATCATGGGGGATCCCAGAAACTCTGCAAAACACAAGGCTGAAACATTCGTAGCCATCTTGAGCCAGGAATGGAGGAATCCATCTTGGCCTCCTCCTGAGGTCCCAGTTATCACACATGTCATGATATGATGTGATATGGCTGAATGCACTAGATAACTGCCAAAAGCTATGTGTTCCTGACAACACACCAGCAATACTACTGAAGGCTTAAGCCCAGAATTGACATGCCTTTAATCAAACTATCCCAGTACAACTATAACATTGGCATCTACCTGGCAATGTAAAAAAATTGTCTAGTTATGCTCAGCTCAGGAAAAACAGGACAAGTCTGACACGGCCCATTACTGACCTATCGGTATACTTTCAAAACAGTTCTTTTGCGCAGCACTTGCACAACAATAAGATACTCACAGTTTAGACTCTGACAGAGTTGCCCAGCTCTTGACCTCATTACAGCTTTGTCCAAACATGGACAAAAGAGCTATATTTCGCAGGTGAGTAGCAAGTGCATCCCTTCACGTCAAGGGCATGTTTGAGTATGTGTGGCACCAAGACCCTTAGGAGAAAGTGAGGACTGCAGATACTGGAGATCAGAGCTGAAAAATGTGTTGCTGGAAAAGTGCAGCAGGTCAGGCAGCATCAAAGGAGCAGAGAATCGACATTTCGGGCATAAGCCCTTCTTCAGGACCAAGAGCCTTACCAAAACTAGAGTTGATGGGCACAGGAGGGAATTTTCTTTGCTGGTTAGAGTTGTATCTAATGTAATGGCAGACAGACGGCGGAGGTCAGTACCAAAGGAGTACGATCATGGAGTCTTTACCAAGAAGTTGCTGAACTGTTAAGTCTCATCTTTTTCTGTAATAATGTTAAAGGGATTTTAGCCCTAAGTCTGCCTGAGTGTTGTCCATCATGGTGAGGCCTGTCTTTATTGAAGAACATTATCCTCACATACTCTTGACATTTGGTGCTTTAAATGAGAAGTGGGGATATCACCATACTTTGAGCTTATTCTATGTAATGATTTCCTTTCCAGCTGTAAAGAGGACCAATAGTAATGACCACGAGACAGACTTTGTTGACCGTGAATCACAGGATTCCATGGAGCTGAAACCCTCTGATCTACCCATCCCACTTGCTGTTGCCATGGGTGCGGATCAGCAACAAATGATGTTGACTGTGGGCGAGGGCTCGTCTTTATCCAGTGAACAGTTGTTACGGCCATCGGTGTCCTCTTACTCTGAAACCCAACTCATCTTCCTGCAACAATTATACTGAGAGGATCACAGCACATTGATAGGAGGGGACCTCAGGTCACTGAGGGTCAGAGGGGAGCTCAGGTCACCAAAGGTTCACCGAGAGTTAGAGGGGTACTTGGCTCACCAAGTGTTAAGGAAGAGTGAGGGATTCTCAACTAACCAAGGTGTGAGAGAAGGATCTCCATGGAGTTAAAAGGGAATACTGAGCTCACTGAGAGGAGGGAATCTCAGCTCACTGACGGAGAGAGGGAGGGGTGCTCAGCTCACTGACAGAGGGAGGTGAGCCAGGCTGTGTTTGGGAACACAATTGTTTGCCTTTGGACTGAGATGTGAGCGAGAAGCATGAAGTATCTAAGCTCCTCACTCCCCAGGGTTTGCTGCTGCATTACTGCTGTCCACAGATATTGACAATGTAGATCCATGTGTTTATTTCCACGTTTTTAGAATATTAGTCATAGCAAAGCCTGTGCTGTTCACACGCTGGAATCATGGTAACAATCATGTTATTTTGTTCCTGGGATGAATATTTCTGTCTACTGGCCAGACAGAATGTTTGTGTCTGATCATGATTTACTTGCCTCAGGTCTTGGGCATGTTGCCATTATTGATGAGCTGTACAGCTATATCTCAAGGTATCTGTTTACTGTGAGTCTGTTATCTGGTGCTGTATTTATAGTCAATATTCCCCATTGGTATGGTTACATGAAGGTAGAGCACCCTTTTTTTTAATCCATCTCTCACTAATATTAATTCATCAGCTCAGCCAGCCCACTGCACACTAACTATGGGTCTATGTTTGCTCCTTGTTAAATTCTCTGTATCAGAGATTTCCTTAATTATTTGAATCAGTTTTCCAACGGTCTCACCCTTACCCTTTTGTGGAATAGAAGGAGCATTACCCAACCTGTATTCTGCCTTGATAGTTTGGTGGGGACAGTGTACAAAATTCTTTACTCTCTAAATAACCCCATGCCGTACCTCTCCTGTGAATGTTTGGAGACAATAATTACAGTGTGGAAACAGGCCCTTCGGCCCAACAAGTCCACACCGACCCTCTGAAGAACAACCCATCCAAATCCATTCCCCTACATTTACCCCTTCATCTAACATTATGGGCAATTTTGCATGTCCAATTCACCTACCCTGCACATTTTTTGGACTGTGGGAGGAAACCGAAGCACCCGGAGGAAATCCATGCAGATACGGGGAGAACGTGCAAACTCCACACAGACAGTTGCGTGAGGCGGGAATTGAACCCGGGTTTCTGGCGCTGTGAGGCAGCAGTGCTAACCACTGTGCCACCGTGTTGCCCAATCTTGACTTTGTTTACAAGAGTAGAGGGAGCTTAACTTTCAGTATAAAAGAATAGGGGGTAATTTACTTTGTGACCCCTGTTCTATACCTACCCTGAGAGTGTATGATGGGGACAGTGTACAGGAATCTTTAGATGTTTTCTAATTCATATGTTATTACACACCTCTGGAGCAGGTGGGACTTGAACCTAGGCCTTCTGGCTCAGAAGAAGGAACAATATAAGGAGCTTTACTCTGTATTTAACCCTATGCTATCCTTGTCCTGGGAGTGTTTGGAGGATAATGTAGAGGAAGTTTTACTCTATATCTAACACTAACTCTACTTGGGAATGTTTTATGGAGAGAGTAGAAGGAAATTTACTCTGTAACTTATTGGGAGGGCAAAGGTTTTAACAGGCTTGAAATTTGATATCCTATGCCCAGAAGAGGTTAGTCCCAGGCTGTTGTGGGAGGCAAGGGAGGAGACTTCTTAGACCTTGATATTAATTTTCAAATCCTTTCTGGCTGCAGAAGAGGTGCTAGAGGACTGGGAGGACAGCTAATATGCTAACATTATTCATGAAGTTAAAAATCGCACAATACCAGGTTATAGTCCAACAGGTTTAAACGGAAGCACTAGCTTTCAGAGCTCCGCTCCTTCATCAGGTGGTTGTGGAGGACACCATTGTAAGACACACAATTTATAGCAAAAGTTTACAGTGTGATGTAACTGAAATTATACATTGAAAAATGCCTTTATTGTTTGTTGAGGCTTTCATCTGTTCGAATACCATGATAGGTGTGACACACACACACACAAAGACCCACATGCACACATATACATATACGTTTGTGGGGTGAATTTGTACTTGCAGAGTTACATTGTACTTTGCTCAAAAACTGCCTGAACTCATGTAAAACTCTGTTATCTCACTTTTTAGATTAGAATCAGTCTAAACATTATGGCACAGACAGAGAACACAGGGGGCTAACACCTTCATCATATTGTCTGGCGAACATCAATTGTTACAGTTAACCTGAGAATGCAACTTTTTTTTTACACATGAAAGAAGTGAAACTATCATGGTATTCGAACACATGAAAGACTCAACAAACAATCAAGGTATTTTTCAATGTATAATTTCAGTTACATCACACTGTAAACTTTTGCTATAAATTCTGTGTCTTACAATTTTGTCCTCCTGATGAGTGGTGCTCTGAAAGCTAGTGCTTCCAATTAAACCTGTTGGACAATAACTTGGTGTTGTGTGATTTTTAACTTTGTACACCCCAGTCCAACACCGGCATCTCCAAACTATTCATGAAGGGTATACTTATAAACCAGGGAATTAAAGACCAGTGATAGGGAAGGTTACAAAATCATTTGAGGGACAGAATTAATCTTGGCTTGGAAAAGCAATGATTAATCAAGGTAGTGAGCATGGCTTTGTCAAGGGGAGATGATGTCAGACAAGTTTGATTGACCTTTTTGAGGAGATAACTAGATGTGTAGATCAGGGTAGTGCAGTTGTTGTAGTCTACATAGTCTTCAGGAATGCATTCGTCAAGATGTTGCATGGGAGACTTGTAGAGAAGGTAAGAACCCTAGGATCCAAGGGAATGTAGCAATTGAATCTATAATTTTTTTTGTTCATGCGATAAGGGCATTGCTGGCCAGGCCCGCAATTATTGCTCCGGGGGCAGCATCAACCACATTTCTGTGGGTCTGGAGTCACATGTAGGCCTGATAGGATAGCAGTTTCCTTCCCTAAAGGACATAAATGATGGGTTTTCCAACAATAGACAATGGATTCATGGTCATCATGAGAGTCTTAATTCCAGATTTTTGTTTCTTAATTGCATTTTATTTCTAAATTTCACCATCTGCCATGATGAGGTTTGGACTTGGGTCCCCATGATATTACCGAGGTATTGCCTGGATTAACCTCTTGATTAATAATCTAATGAAAATACCAGGAGGCCATCGCCACCATCACTAAATGACTTAGTGGCAGGAGGCAGTGGACCAGTAGCAATGGGATTTAGTCCAGAGAAGTGTGAGGTGATGTGTCTTGGGAGCAGGACCCTAAGAAGTACAGAGGATGAGGGGGTCCTTAGTATGTATGACCACAATTCTTGAAGGCAACAGACCCGGTCCATATGGTGATTAGAAAGTATATGGAATACTTGCCTTTATTAGTTGAGGCCTTGAATACAAAAGCAGAGAGGTTATGATGGAGCTGTGTATAATACTGGGCTACAATTGGAATAGTGTGTGCAGTTCTAGTCACCATGCTGTGGAAAGGATGTGACTGACCTAGAGTGGGTACAGAGGTGATTCATCAAGATGCTGCTTGGCTGAAGCAATTCAGCTTTGAAAAGAGATGATATCGACTGGTGTTATTTTCCTCCAGAGGTGGAAATGAGGACTACAGATGCTGGAGATCAGAGTCGAGAGTGTGGCGCTGGAAAAGCACAGCAGGTCAGGCAACATCCAAGGAGCAGGAGAGTCGACGTTTCGGGCAAAAGCCCTTCATCAAGAATTATTATTATTTTCCTACAGAGCAGAGAAAGCTGAAGAAATATATGTTTGAGGTGTATAAATTTGAGGGATGTAGGTAGGATACATGGCAAGAAATGTTTCCTTGTACAAGATGAGTCAGTAAGAGGGGGCCAGAGTTAAAATTAGGACAGCAGGCTTAGAGGGGATTTAAAATATTTAATGAGCTCTCGAAATGCGAGAGCACACAAGACTGCAGTTCAAGTGCAAGACAAATAAACTACCGTAGATAGGTGCTTGATGATAGGGAGGTATAACTTATCACATCCATGCTTATTTTCATTCGGTACAGACTACAGTCCCTTGCCGTCGCTGACCTTGAGGGGGGAGTCAGTGTAAGGGGGAATAATGTAGAGTGATCTTTACTTTCAGTTTAAAATAGATGCAAGCCAGTATGCCACATTTCCTCGTCTCATGGTTCTCAGGAGCACTGATCTTATTGGCCCTGATCCTGTCTGCAGTGGTTCTCAGTATTATTTTTTTCAAATTGCTGTTAATCTGCAGTTTTGGATGAGTGAGATTTGCTTTTACCACTTTATATGTGAGTCTTCTGAAATCTGAGCTGCAAAATAAACTGTTTCGCTCCTTTGGTGTTATGTTTTTTCATCAGTTTAACCCCTTCAGCTGCTTCTTCAATGACCTCCCTCCATCATAAGGTCAGAAGTGGGGATATTTGCAGATGATTGCATAATGTTCAGAACTTTGCAACTGCAGCAGTCCATGTTCAAATACAACAAGATCTGAACAATATCCAGGTTTGGGTGGGCAAGTACCATTCACGCCATATGAATGTTATGCAATGATCATTACCAATAAACAACAATCTAATTACTGCCAAGTTACCATCACTGAATCCACCACTTCCAGCATCCTTGGGGGATTATCATTGACCAGAAACTCAACTGGACTCACCATATAAACACAGGAGCTACAAGAGCAGGTCAGAGACAAGGCATAGTGTGGTGAATAATTCACTGCTGAAAAATGTGTTGCTGGAAAAACGCAGCAGGTCAGGCAGCATCCAAGGAGCAGGAGAATCATGCCCAAAACATCGATTCTCCTGCTCCTTGGATGCTGCCTGACCTGCTGTGCTTTTCCAGCAACACATTTTTCAGCTCTGATCTCCAGTATCTGCAGTTCTCACTTTCTCCTAGTGAATAATTCACCACCTGACTACCTGAAATCTGTCCATTATTTCTAGGTGCAAGTCAGGAGTGTGGTGGAATATTCCCCTCTTGCCTAGGTGAGGGCAGTTCCAACATCACTCAAGAAGCTTGACACCATTGGCATTACATGCACAAGCATCCAATTTCCTCCACCACTGACGTTCAATACCTGCAGTGAATGCAAACTGGAAGATGCACTGCTAAATTTCACCAAAGATCCTCAGACAAGCTTTTCCAAGCCCACAACCACTTCCATCTCGGAGGACAAGGGCAGCAGATACATGGAAATACCACCACTTTCAGGTTCCCCTCCAAGTCACTCACCACCCTAATGAGGAAATAGGTTGCTGTACTTTCACAATTGTTGGGTTAAAATCTTGGAATTCCTTCCCCAATTACATTGTGGGTCAACCCACAGCAGGTGGACTGCAGTGGTTCACAAAGGCAGTTCACCACTACCTTCTGAAGGGCAACTAGGGACAGGCAAGAACAACTATATTCCACAATTTAAAAAAAAAATCAACACACAGGCAATGGCTTGGAGCTCACACCTATCCCTGCAACATACATACTATTAAAGAATAATTCATAGACATTGATACTATTGTCACTTATTCCATTTCTGGCTAGGATTTGCTGCCTTGCTTTCCCAACAGTGTTGGATAATCTGATCTTTTTCTGAGCACAATAGCTCAGTGGTTAGCGTTGCTGCCTCAGAGTACCAGGGGCCCAGATTGAGTTCCAGTCTTGGGTGACCGGCTACGAATTTACACATTCTTCCTATGTGTGGGTTTCCTCCCACAGTCCAAAGATTTGCAAGTTAGAGGAATTGGCTATATTGCCCGTGGTGTCCAGGAATATGTGGATTAGGTGGAATAGGGTAAGGAGGTATAGGATGGGTCGGTGTGGACATTCTGTGATTCTATTTGTCTTTTTCTCTTTGCCTATCACCATCTCTGCCCCTCTCTCACCCAGTTTCCCATCATTGTCCCTGCTGTACCTTCCAAGCCCTCTATTCCTTTATCTTTCTCTCTTTGTTTGTTTTTGTGTATTTCTATTTATTTCCTTATATCTCTGGCTGCCTTTGTCTCCGCAACTCTTTGCAATGTTCTGATCCATGTTTCTTTCTGGCCCAATTATCCTCTCCTCTTCCTGTCTCTATCTCCAACTCTTTTTTTAGCCATATCGACCCTTATTTTGAGGCGTACAGCGAGTTTTAACACCATGTGAACAGGCCCTTTGGTCCACTAGTGCATGCTGACCAGATACCTCAAATTAATCTAGTCCCATTTGCCAGCATTTGATCCAAATCCCTATAAACCCTGCATATTTATTTGCCCATCCAGATACTTTTTAAATGTTATTGTACCAACCTCCACCATTTCTTCTGCCAGCTTATTCCATACAAGCGCCACCCTCTGCATGAAAAAGTTGCCTCTTAGATCACTTTTGAATCTTCCTCCTCTCACCTTGAAATCTCTGCCCTCTCGTTTTGGACTCCCCTACACTAAGTAAAAGACCTTGGCTGTTTCATTTTATATTTGTATGTGCCTCTGATCTCCATCATTCTTTTCTATCATTCCTCTCTCCTTCCCCCAACCTTTATCTTTCTCCAGTCTCTACGTGCCTGTCTTTCTCAATCTTTACCATTTCTCTTCCCCCCACCCCCCATGTGTGCCTCCTATTTCTATCATTTATGTCCCTACACACCTCTCTCTGTCTCCCCCTGGCAGTGGATGCGGTTTTCTGTGTTGTGCTGACATAATGAGAAGCTTGTTGCTGTTTGTCGGTCACCATAGAAACAGAACACGCGGTTTTATGCAAGATGGATTTCACGTTGGATCAGGAAGAGGTAAATGGAGAGGGGGATTAGAGATGGAGGGTGGGAGGGAATTCGATTAAGATAGAGGGGAAAGAGCGACGGGGAAGGGAGATGTGCGGTGGGAGGAAAAGGGAGGTTGGAGAACGCGGAATGAAAGGGAGAGAAAACGACAGAGATTGGCGTTGGTGAGAGACAGACTAGAGAGCTAGAAAGTAGGAAGAGGTTGAATTAGGAATGATGGGGAGGTGCCGGTGTTGGAAAGGGGTGGGCAAAGTTAAAAATCACACAACACCAGGTTATCGTTAAAAGTTTTTTTAAAAATTACAACCATTCGGAGCGCTACCTGACGAAGGAGCAGCGTTCGAAAGCTTGTACTTCCACATAAACCTGTTGGACCATAACCTGGCGTTGTCTGATTTTTAACTTTGAATTAGGAAAGCAGAGGCATTAGGCAGTTGAGGAGAGGAGGGAGGAGAACCTTATGGAGCGGCAGTAATGAAACAAAGTGGGATCAACTGTGCTGTTGGTTTGTGTCAGACCGGCTAATTTACCTTTGTTATATTTTTAGACCAGGCCGAACAGTCCAGGAAGACTGATGGCTATTTACTTGCAAACCTGTGCAGACATGAACAAAGAACGCAACCCATACATTGAGGAAGTGACTCACCAGACTGACCGCCTCCCACCAGGGTCAGTCTGCCCAGTACTTCTTCACATATTAAATTTGCAAATGATATTACGGCTAGTAGTAAATGTTCTGATATGAGACAAAACGATTAAGGGAAATGGGGTTCATTGAAGTCCCAGATATTGTAATTGCAAACAAATGAGCTGAGGGGGCGTTCTGTTAACAAACAGAACAAATATGTATGAACAAATCATAGAGTGGGTGCAGCAGGAGACAATTTCATCCCATCATATCGATGTAACAGACTTGCTTAGACCCATGTCCAGTTTTTATTTTGTGGCCCTCTGAGCTGTTTTTCTTTAATTCTCAAGTCAGTGTCCAACTCATGTTTAAGATCATTTATGGAACCAGCTCTGAACATATTTTTCAAATTGCATTTTCAACCGTACATTACAGGAATATCTAAAATGAAGAGACTATTCAGTCCCACTATCCTCAAATTGTAACCAATGAGATCATGATTGATCTGTGTCGTCATTCTATCCACACATAGGACCGCTGCCTTACAGCGTCAGAGACCTGGGTTCAATTCTCGCCTCAGGCAACTGTGTGGAGTTTGCACATTCTCCCCGTGTCTGCGTGGGTTTCCTCCGGGTGCTCCGGTTTCATCCCACAGTCCAAAATGTGCAGGTTAGGTGAATTGGCAATGCGAAATTGCCCGTAGTGTTAGATGAAGGGGTAAATGTAGGGGAATGGGTCGGTGTGGATTTGTTGGGCCGAAGAGCCTGTTTCCACACTGTATCTAATCTAATCTAATCTAATCTGAACTCCATATCCTCAAGGTTATTATTGACATCAATTTCAAATTACTATTACTTTTTGTGGGAATGCCATACTTCTGAGCTACATGGGAGGTGTTTCTGACTTCTCCATGAAGAACTTGGTTCTAAAATTTGTTTCCTTGACCTATCAATTAATTTCAAAGCCCTAACATTGTCAATCAAATCACCTCTTATCCCTTTATACTGGAGAGAATGCAAATTCCTTCAATATCTAATCTTTGGAGTTCACATTGAAGTAAATCTGTGCTGCATTCCCACCAAAGCCAAAATGACTTGTCTAAAACGTTGCCCAAAGGTGAACATGGTAATCCAGATTTGTTCCAATGGGAAAGCTTAAACAAAACTTTCTTCCCATTATATTACAGTGGTGCGCTGTGTTTGATATATAACTGCAGTGTGGAGTTGTAGTGCTACTCTACAATTAATCTAGAGGTTTAGACTAATGATTGAGAGGCGTGAGTTCAAGTGCCACAATGGCAACTGAGAAACTTCAATCAATTAAATCATGCTAAATAAATATCTTGTCTTGGTAATGTCATTTACTAATGTTCCTTATGGAAGGAAATCTGCAGTCATTATCTGGTCTGGCCTTGAGTAATGTGGTTGACTCTGAACTGCTCCTGGAAATGACCAAGAAAGCCATACAAATTGATAGTTTCATCCCTTGCTTTGAAGGCCATTCCCAAATGCATTACCTCATATTCTTCTGGGTTGAATTCCATTTACCAGTCCTCTGTCCAGTTGGTCAATGCATTGATATCCATCTTCAGTTTAAGTCAATCCTCTCACTATTTATCACCCTACCAATTTTGATGTCATCCACAAACCTCTCAAACATATCCTTTATATTTAAGTGCACATCATTAATATACACCACAAACAGCAAGAGCCTCAGCACATGAATAAATTGTGAAGAGCTGAGTCCCATCACTGATCCCTGTGGCACCCATTCATTGCATTTTTGTCAACTAGAAAATGACTCATTTGTGCCTACATGAACCACAATTCATTTTTCAGAAATGACATTATGTCGCAATTGTCAGGCAAGGATTAACAAAGGAGAATCTAACCATTACTCTTTGATATTGCACGACATTACCATTACTGAATTCCTTAGAAATAAAATGTTGGGGCATTACCATTCACTAGAAACTGAACTTGACTAGCCATATAAATCTTGTGGCTGCAAGAGTCAGTCAGACACTACGAATTCCATGGCAAATAACTCACCCCCGTCATCTGAATGTTTGTTCACCATCCACACAGCACAAGTCAGGAGTGTGCTGAAATACTCAATAAGTTTGACACCATCCATAACTATCCAAGCAGTTAGGATACTCCACTCATCACTTTAAACATTCATTTCCACTGACATAAAGCAGTGTGTACCATGAACATGATGCACTACATTCACAAAAGCTCCTTCAACAGTACCTTCCAAACCTGCATCCTCTACCTTCTAGAATGACAAAGGCAATTGATACATGAGAACACCGCCACCATCAAATTCCCCTCCAAATCACATCCCATCTTGACTCACAACTAGTCAGGTCTGCTATAATGCATGTTTCTTCAATGCAAATTGGCTTTAACACAATTGAAGAATTTAGGCCATTATTTCTCGAAAGCGAACTTTCCTTACCTGTATTGGCTATAACACAATTCCGATCCATTAGTTTAAATGGCGTGGCAATGACTCAATTTTCTTATAACACGGGATCACATGGGAACAGAACTTTCGCATTACATCAGAACCTACTGTACGTTGTTGTTCCTTCATTGTTGCTGTGTCAACATCCTGGAACTTCCTCCCTATCTACACAATGGGTGCCCCAAGCTGCAAGAGTTACAGTAATTCAAAAAGCAACTCACTTTCTCAAAGATAGTTAGTGCTGGACAAAAACAATGAACATCCACGAAGAAGTAAGTAGCAAACTTGCATGGTGCATAAAACCAGATGGTAAAAGTTTCTACAACTATGTACAAAAAAGAGAAAAAGGTTAGTGAAGACATATAGTAGATCCTTAAAGCTCATGGAATACAAGCAACTGGCAGAATAATTAACATAAATTCCCAAGAAATATACTGATAAAAAGATCTCAGGAGTGAGACTTGCAATTGCACTCACAATAGTTTTTACTCTTTGATAAAACTCTTTTAAATCCAGAATCTGTCTTGAACATTCCATAGCATCCAAACCTGAACTATAAGTATGTATTCCCAACACTAATGTTAAGTATTGAGATTGTCATTCCTGCTTATGTCTCTCCTTCCTGTCTTTTATAGTGGAGGTACACTTGCTACTTTTCATTCTGCAGGAACAATTTCTGAGTCTGTAGAATTTTGAAACCTGACCACTATGGTTATAAGAACAGGAAACTTGAAGATGTGGACAATTCTTGCTTTGCAAGTGGCTTGTCATGACTTTTTCAATGCAAGGTCAAATGGTCAAGACAATTGGGGATTGCCTGCAGTTTACAAAACGTTAAGTGACTTCGAGAGAAAAACTTTTAAAAGAGAGATAAGAGAACGTTTGATGGTCTATAATTGCTAGACAACAGCTTGAGCTTTGAAAGGAACAAAGTGCTACATATGTTGCCAAACAACAGTCTCCATTCGTTTGATTTCTGTTTGGCCATAGACTTGAGAATTGCTCTCTACTGTTTGTCTCTTCTCTTCTTCCTCTCCTTCAGTAACAAGTAATCCTTAAAGAAACACACCTATCACAATGGAATATTTTCTGGGTACTTTAGAAAGTTCCAGAAATCAATATCTCGCATCTGCTCATAAATTCTGTCTGTTGAACTCTAAACTCAATGGAACACTTTGGTTTAACTGACCTTTCGCATATACTGAGAGTCTTTCATCACTTTGTGACCAACAGCAATTGGAGGTTTTCAATAACTTCCTCTTTGAAAACAGGCAGAAATATCCTTTTAATATTGATATGCTTTCTTTTATTGGTCAGAGCATTAAGTGTAGGAGTTGGGGGGTCATGTTGCAGCTGTGCAAAACATTGGTTAGGCCACTTTTAGAATACTGCATCCAATTTTAGTCTCCTTCCTATAGGAAGGATGTTGTGAAACTTGAAAAGGTTCAGAAAACAAGGATGTTGCCAAGGTTGGAGGGTTTAAACTTTCAGGAGATGCTGAATAAGCTGAGCCTTATTTCCCTGGAGTGTCGGAGGATGAGGGGTGACCTTATAGAGGTTTAGACAATCACAAGGGGCATGGATAGGGTAAATAGACAAGGTTTTTTCCCCCACGGTGAGGAGTTCAGAATTAGAGGGTATAGGTGTAGGGTGAAAGAGGTAAAATTTTAAAGGGGCAACATTTTCACACAAAGGGTGGTGCGTGTATGGAATCAGCTGCCAGATGAAGTGATGGAAGCTGGTACCATTACAAATTTTAAAAAGCATCTGGATGGGTATATGAATAGGAAGCATTAGGAGGGATATGGGCCAAGTGCTGGCAAATGGGATAGATTAATTTAGAATATCTGGTCAGCATGGATGAGTTGGACCGAAGGGTCTGTTTCCATGCTGTACATCTCTATGACTCTGTCTGCGTTTCCTTTATAAGTTCACTGTAAATTTAATCAATTCTGTTAGTCATGGACAAACTATTTTTTGCTAATCTTTTTCTTTTATGTATACATATAAGGTTTCCAGTTCATTTTTATATTTTTTTGCTAATTTACTTTTGCATTCACACTTTCCTTTATTGTTTTCTTAGTTCTCCATTGCAAGATTTTAAAATGTTCTTACAGTAAGGTTAGTTCGTTAGGGTCACTATATTTAATAGTGAGTTAGATAACACAAGCCAGCCATACATTCAACTTTGCTAATTGTGAGTTGATGACAGTGTCCACGATGTAGATGGTGAAATAACTCTTCAGAGGCCAGCATTCCATCACCAATCACCCTTTATTTACAAATGCATAGTTGTTGACAATAACACCGTGTCTCACCGAGTCAGTCAATCAAGGGACCCAATATCCCTGACTTTCATCCTTTAATGTCAGCCAGGTCTCCTTGATCAGACCAGATTAACAGCCCCAATCAGGAAACTCATATTCAATGAAGTCCAGCTGGTTGATTGCATTACAATTACTACAGGTGACAGTATAAAATTACAGAGAGACAGCAATGTTTTTGAGTGAATGATTTATTGAGTATGCGGTTATCCATTTTCAACCAAAAATGAATGCATCAGTTTACAGTTTTGAAGAGTCAAATCAGACTTGAAACTTTAACTCTGTTTCTCCCTGCACAGATGCTATCAGACTTGCTGAGCACCTCTGACATTCTTTGCATTTGTGTCAGATTTCCAGTATCCACAGCATTTTGCATTTATTTTAGACCAATGTACATATTTAGTCAAATTACTGGAAGTACAAAGAGAGTTAGGAGTCCCTATAGGCAATAAACTAACATGTCAGTGTCAGGACAAAAAAAAATCAAAAGCTATTAAGGTTTTTAATGTGCTTTTTTATTCATTTACTGGATTTAGGCATTACTGGCTTGACCAATATTTGTTGTCCATCCCTAATTGACCTTGAGAAGATATTGATGAGCTGCCTTCAACTTGATTATGTTCAGCGTGTTTATAGCCACAGTATTTATGTGGCTAATTCATTTCCATTTCTGGTCAATGGTATCCCCCAGGATGTTGATAGTGAGAGATTAAGTGACAGTGATACCATAGAATTTAAAGAGTCAATGGTTAGATTCTCATTCATTGGAGATGGTAATTTCCCATTATTGTGTGGCGTGAATGATATTTGCCACTCCTCAGCCCAAGTTCGGACATTGTCCAGGTCTTGCTTCATTTGGAGATGGACTGGTTCAGTTTCTCACAATTTGTGAATGTTGCTGAACATTGTGCAATCATTAGTGAACGAGCCTACTTTTGACCTTATTATAGAAGTATGGTCATTGATGAAGTAGCTAAATATTGTTGGGCCTAGGACACTACCCTGTGGAACTCCTCAGGGATGTAGGGATGTCCTGAGACTGGTACAACTGATATCCCACAGCCACAACCATCTTAGTTTTTACTTGGGCATGACTCTGGATAGTCTGGCTTTTTTACGTCTGGTCACTGTCTGGTATCAGATTGGCTTTGTGTCCAATATTTCTTGAATTAGTCTAATCACTACAGGTAACAATAACCCTAATGAACTAACCTTACTGTAGGAACATTTTAAAATCTTGCAATGGAGGACTAAGAAAACAATAAAGGGAAGTGTGAATGCACTATGCTTGTGCCTTTCTACATTTGTAGATCTTTAAACTACATGAAATAGAGGAGACAGAGATTCATTTTCAATTTCCTTCTCCCTCTTCTCTCTCATTTATGTACTGGCACTTCATCCACTATCATCTCAAAATACAATTAGATTCCCTACAGTAAGGAAACAGACCGTTCGGCCCAACAAGTCCACACCAACCCTCCGCTCAGACCCATTCCCTATATTTACCCCTGACTAATGCACCTAACATTATGGGCAATTTAGCATGGCCTATTCACCTGGCCTGCACAACTTTGGATTGTGGGAGGAAACCAGAGCACCCGGTGGAAACCCATGCAGACACAGGGCGAATGTGCAAACTCCGCACACAGTCGCCCAAGGTGGGAATCAAACCCAGGTCCCTGGTGCTAACCACCGAGCCACTGTGCCGCCCCGGTGAATGAATCTCCAGATGTAATAACATCATTAGTGAACTTCGACACTTCCTCTCGTACCCAATAGGATACTGCAGCTGAGGCCCAAAGCCTAGCAGCCCAGAGGAGTCCTGTACTTTCCTAATTCAGAACAAAGCCTTTCTAAAAAAGAACAATGGAGTTGGACTAAAGACCTATCTGGCAATTACAGACAGGTTTAGGTCCTTCACACTCATTAGACCAAGCCTGCCATGATGAGGGTAGATAGTCTCTATACTAATTAAGGCTTTTAGATTCTGATTTTATTCTGGATACTTTGTGCATTTTTTGCAGAGAATGTTTACCCTACTCCATTGAAGGGAAGAAGAAGAGCCCAAATGATAAAGCAAGCTTCTATCTCATTTCATGTCTCTACTTAGGTTACTTTTGGGGGCTGAGCATGAGCGGTGGCCGGCTTCCCGAGCCCAGTGCGCTAAACTTGAACCCTAAACACTCAAATGACAAGAGGGAAATATTTCTTGCTTGGAATTGTTAGATGGTGGATGTGAGGGTCCTGATGAATGGACCACTGTCTGATATCCCTGCTTTAGGCACGGCTTCCTGCAATGTAGTTTGGAGAACATGAATGCAAAGAGAGTGTGACAAATCCTGAGTGCCCCAATTCCACTAACTGACTTGTCTGCCCTTTCCCTGTAGGACAATGTATGGGGGATTCACATTGACTCTCAACGGAAACACAGGGCTTTTTCCTAACCATAAACTAACAGACGATGATATTGCAGTTCTAGTTCATGTCCTACATCGAAACACCTATATCACAGGTCAGTCATGTTCTGTCTAATTTTTAAGATCAAAGTATAACTTTAAATTGAATTTATATTTTGTAGTTTGTAAGTTAAGAGGGGAAAGACACAGCCATTTTCAGGGTTTCATTTCTGAGCTTGCAGGGTCTTGAGAAATGGAATCTGGAGATTTTGTTTTCTTTATCTGCACTTCCATGAGATTTTAAACCCTTGAAGTGAACAGTTCAATTAAATAAAAAGAAAGAGAGAAAAAAAGTTGTTACCTAGCTAGAGAAGTCCAGTGACACAGAGAAACTGAACAATCCAAAAGGTCAACCAGATAACTGAGTGAGGGAATTCAAGTGTGTTTGCTCTGATGTTAAAAGTGATAGTGAGTTTAGTTTGCAGTTTGTTTTAGGTGTTTTAGGGAAAGACAGCAGATGAATGCAAAATGCATTTTGTGACTACACCAAAAAGGAAAATCGTTGTAGTTCTACCAACCTGAGTCTGAGCAAGGAGCTTTAGAGTGAAGATAGTAGTGACTCATCACTGAGGTTTTAATATTTACGAGGAGAAAGTGAGGTCTGCAGACGCTGGAGATCAAAGTTGAAACTTTATTGCTGGAACAGCACAGCAGGTCAGGCAGCATCCAGGGAACAGGAGATTCGACGTTTCGGGCACATGCCCTTCTTCAGGAATGAGCAGAGAGTGTTCAGCAGGAGAAGATAAAAGGTAGGGAGGAGGGACTTGGAGGAGGGGAGTTGGAAATGTGATAGGTGGAAAGAGGTCAAGGTGAAGATGATAGGTCGGAGTAGGGTGGAGGCGGAGAGGGCAAGAAGAAGACTGCAGGTCAGGAAGCCCGGCACCGCCTTCCTGACCTGCAGTCTTCTTCTTGACCTCGCCGCCTCCATCCTACTCCGACCTATCACCCTCACCTTGACCTCTTTCCACCTATCACATTTCCAACGCCCCTCCCCCAAGTCCCTCCTCCCTACCTTTTATCTTCTCCTGCTGAACACTCTCTGCTCATTCCTGAAGAAGGGCATGTGCCCGAAACGTCGAATCTCCTGTTCCCTGGATGCTGCCTGACCTGCTGTGCTGTTCCAGCAATAAAGTTTCAACTTTAATATTTACGAGGATAGCGCTTGAAATAAAAGGACCAGTGTGAGGTTTCTTTTTATATTCACTTGTGGGACCTGGGCATTGCTTGCTGGGTGAGCATTTAATGCCCTTGGGAAAGTGCTGATGAGCTGCCTTCTTGAACCACTGCAGTCCATGTGCTGAAAGTTAGTCCATGATGCTCTCAAGGAGGGAATTCCAGGATGTTGATCCAACAACCCTGAAGGAAGGCTGATATATTTCCAAGACATAATAGTGAATAGCTTGGTGGGAACCTGCAGGTGGTGGTGTTCTCATGTATCTGCTACCCTTGTCCATTGAGATGGAAGTGGTCATGTGTTTGGAAGGTGCTGTTACAAGAGCTTTGGTGAATGTCTGCAGTGCATCTTGTGGATGGTACTGTGATGAAGCTGCTCCTTTAGTAAGGTTAGGTTGTCCTTGGTTTGTTTCAGAGAGGTTATAAACGACAAAGATTCCAAACATCCTGTGTTTGGTCGGATTTTAGGGCCAATTTGATGATAGCTAGCAAAAGTTGCCTCAGGCAGAAGGCTTTCAAGTTAAAAAAACTTGTATAATTGAAGGGGAGTGGCCAGTTCTTCCAGCTCAGCTATTCTCTAGTTTTAATGCAGGTGTGTGTGTGTGTGTGTGTGTGAAGAAAGGCTGCGAGACCCTCTCTCTCTCTGTCTCTCTCTGTCTCTCTGACTTCTCTCCTGTAAGAACTTGTTTGATTTTTCCTTTTGTGCCAAGGAATGTTTATGGGGATTGTTGCAAGTATTTAGGAACAGCATCATTAAGTTGGAATAGTCTGGGGGTTTTCGGTTAGGATATGTTATTCAGTATTCTGTTTTCTGTTCTGTGTGTTTCATTCAGTAATCTGGTAAATAAATTCCGTTTTGCTTAAAACAAAGTGGATTAACCAGCTGAATCTCTCCTGGAATAGCCACTATACACTTGCTTAAATCAAATAGCAAAGTTAGGGTCTGGGCCATCTTCTTGAAATGTTTCGAGGAGTCTGGCCTGGTCCATAACAGATTGAGGGCTATTTGCGAGATTTGTTTTGTAGTTCCAAATTGGGAGTGGAGTTGATGGACCTGAAAGCAGCAAGTAGTAGTTGTTAGTGTCTTTTGTTCTGGGTATTGATTTAAGTTGGTTTAAACAGTGCTTGGGATAACAATGGCTCTTTCAGTCACCAAGAGTTTTGTGAGGGTGGAAGAAGTGACCTTGAGGGTTTTACAAAAGGTGGTTAAGGCCAAGCTGAGGGAATTAGCAGACAAGTTGGAGTTGCAGCTGCCTCCTTCCGTGAGGGAAGAAGAGATAATTACAGCAATAGCTTAGCATTTAAATTTGCTGGAAACATTGTCACAAAGCCAGTCTTTTTTTCTCAAAGCTGTTCCTTTTGTCAAGGATACTGTGTCCTTGATTTTTTTCAGAGGGGTCAGAAAACGCTCCGGCCTCCGAATTGGATGGGTTTGATACAGAGATGAAAGGGTTTTGGAGGCCTTTTTGTTTATACATAAACAGATGAGACTTTAGGCCAGAGCTTTTATGTTTTAGAAGTAACCTGTATAAGTCATGGGGGTGTGGCCAGCTCTCTAGCTGTGCAATTCAGTTCAGAACTTTGGTGAGTCAGTTCAGCAGCGAGCTGTGTGGAAACAGGCCGCTAGACTCTCGATTAGTGGTGCTGGAAGAGCACAGCAGTTCAGGCAGCATCCAAGGAGCTTCGAAATCGACATTTCGGGCAAAAGTCCTTCATCAGAAATAAAGGCAATGAGCCTGAAGCATGGAGAGATAAGCTAGAGGAGGATAGAGTACAATGGGTGAGTGGGGGAGGGGATGAAGGTGATAGGTCAGGGAGGAGAGGGTGGAGGAGATCGGTGGAAAAGGAGATAGGCAGGTAGGACAAGTCTGGACAAGTCATGGGGACAGTGCTGAGCTGGAAGTTTGGAACTAGGGTGAGGTGGGGGAAGGGAAAATGTGGAAACTGTTGAGTCCACATTGATGCCCTGGGGTTGAAGTGTTCCGAGGCGGAAGATGAGGCGTTTTTCCTCCCTGGTGGTGAGGGAGCGGCGGTGAAGGAGGCCCAGGACTTCCATGTCCTCGGCAGAGTGGGAGGGGGAGTTGAAATGTTGGTCAAGGATGGTGTGGTTGATTGGTGCTGGTGTCCCGGAGATGTTCCCTAAAGCACTCTGCTAGGAGGCGCCCAGTCTCGCCAATGCAGAGGAGACCGCATTGGGAGCAAAGGATACAATAAATGATATTAGTGGATGTGCAAGTAAAACTTTGATGGATGTGGAAGGCTCCTTTAGGGCCTTGGATAGAGGTGAGGGAGAGGTGTGGGTGCAGGTTTTACAGTTCCTGCGGTGGCAGGGGAAAGTGCCAGGATGGGAGGGTGGGTCGTAGGGGGGCGTGGACCTGACCAGGTAGTCACGGAGGGACCGGTCTTTGCGGAAGGCGGAGAGGGGTGGGGAGGGAAATATATCCCTGGTGGTGGGGTCTGTTTGGAGGCGGAGAGGGGTGGGGAGGGAAATATATCCCTGGTGGTGGGGTCTGTTTGGAGGCGGAGAGGGGTGGGGAGGGAAATATATCCCTGGTGGTGGGGTCTGTTTGGAGGCGGAGAGGGGTGGGGAGGGAAATATATCCCTGGTGGTGGGGTCTGTTTGGAGGCGGAGAGGGGTGGGGAGGGAAATATATCCCTGGTGGTGGGGTCTGTTTGGAGGCGGAGAGGGGTGGGGAGGGAAATATATCCCTGGTGGTGGGGTCTTTTTGGAGGTGGCAGAAATGTCGGCGGATGGGATTTGGTTTATGCGAGGGTTGGTTGGGTGGAAGGTGAGCACCAGGGGCGTTCTGTCCTTGTTGCGGTTGGGGGGGTTGGGTCTGAGGGCGGAGGTGCGGGATGTGGACGAGATGCGTTGGAGGGCATCTTTAACCACGTGGGAAGGGAGATTGCGGTCTCTAAAGAAGGAGGCCATCTGGTGTGTTCTGTGGTGGAACTGGTCCTCCTGGGAGCAGATACGGCGGAGACGGAGGAATTGGGAATACGGGATGGCATTTTTGCAAGAAGTAGGGTGGGAAGAGGTGTAATCCAGGGAGCCGTGGGAGTCGATGGGTTTGTAAAAAATGTCAATGTCAAGTCGGTCATCATTAATGGGGATGGCGAGGTCCAGGAAGGGGAGGAGGTGTCAGAGATGGTCCAGATAAATTTAAGGTCAGGGTCTCTCTCCATCTGCCCTTCTAACTTCAACCTGTAAGCCTTTGTTTCATTTTTACTGTTAAGGGGTTTGTTTATTGGGAGTGTTGCACATGTTTTTCAGAACAGCATCATTAAGCCTAGTTCTGTAGGTATTCTATATTCTGTTATTTGTGTTTCATTCCATAATTTTGTGAATAAATTTCTGTCTGTTTTAAAAGCTGATAGTCAACCTAGCTAACTTACTCCAAGTAATTTTCCCTGTACACTTACTGAACAAATTGCAAAGTTACAGTCTGGTCTGCCTGCTTAAGAATGTTGTGAGTGATCTGGCCTAGTCCATAACAACACCATCGGAATGTATAGAGATGGCTAAAGTTCAATTTAAAATGAAGCAGCTTTAGTTAGAGGCAAAAGACAAGGAAAGGGCAACAGAAATAAGGAAAGAGAAAAAGAATGAATGGCTTTGGAGGAAGAGAGAGAAAAAGAGAGAGCGTTTGAAGTTCAGAAATTGGCACTTAGACAGGAGTTAAAAAATTCACTTTCTGAAGTAGTGAGAGCTCATGTGGAAGAGCGGAAAGTTACAGCAGCAAGATTACCAGCTGAAATGAGTTGGTCCATAAAACAAAGTTTGGCATCCCTAATCAATTTCAATCTGTAAAGGATAGAAATTAGGGAAAAGAGAAATGCTCACGTGGAAAGGGAAAGGTAGATCTCGGTGAAGATCATAAGGCTAACTTACCACATGGTAAAAAGGAAACCCTTGAAGGGGACAGAGAGGTTGAAAACCTCCAGTGTTTTCACTGCAGTAAAGTTGGCCAGACGAAATCACAGTGTTGCTGGGTTAGGAGAAGCACTGGGAAGCCAGATGTAGGTAAACAGGATAAGCCAGTGAATTTTGTTGGAGTGGGAACAGAAAGCATAGTGGAGGCTAGAAAGCTGCACCAGAGTGTACAAGCTGGTTGGAGGTTGGTTAAGGAGGAAGTGCCAGATCTTCTTAAACCATATACCCGCAAAGGTAAAGTTTATTCACATAAGCCAGGAGCAGCAGGTAAAGAGATTACAATATTAAGGGACAAGGATCCTCTCAGTTGTGATGCTCAAAGATGAGGAGACATTTACATCTGAAGGACTATCACCAGTAACGGGAATTCATGATAAGACAAAAAGCTCTCAATTATGTAAAGTGCCATTAAAGTGGTCAGAAAAGTGTGCAGAATTTGTGGTAGGAGTATTGGACAAACTCTCAGCTCCAGGAATACAATTCGTCCTTGCCATTGACATAGCTGATTCATTGATAGGAGTGCAGCTTACTGTGGTTGAAAAGCCAGTGGAAACTCAAGCAACTAAACAATTACAGGATACATATCCTGAAATTTTTCCTGACAGTGTGGTAATGAGGTCAAAATGTCACCAGTTGAAACAGGAGACATCAAATAGTATAGATAAGGAAGTTAAAGTGGAATTAGCAGAGACCCTGTATGATCAGATGGTTGAGACAAAGCAGGAGCAGTTGATGACAAAGCAGACATCTTTAGCTCAGATAAATTAACTGAGTTACAGCAGAAAGATGACAATTTAGAGCAGTCATAGCAAAAGGCACGCACAGAAAAGAAATCTAAATGTATCCTTGAATGTTGTTACATTAAAAGTGATGTCTTAATGCGGAAATGGGTGGCACGGTGGCACAGTGGTTAGCACTGTTGCCTCACAGCGCCAGAGACCCGGGTTCAATTCCCGCCTCAGGCGACTGACTGTGTGGAGTTTGCACATTCTCCCCGTGTCTGCGTGGGTTTCCTCTGGGTGCTCCGGTTTCCTCCCACAGTCCAAAAATGTGCAGGTCAGGTGAATTGGCCATGCTAAATTGCCCGTAGTGTTAGGTGCAGGGGTAAATGTAGGGGAATGGGTCTGGGTGGGTTGCGCTTCGGTGAGTCGGTGTGGACTTGTTGGGCCGAAGGGCCTGTTTCCACACTGTAAGTAATCTAATCATCACATATTCAGGCAGATGAGAAATGGGCAGAAGTCATCAAATCATACTGCCAGTGGTGTATAGAAAGGAGGCACATGAGCTACCTCCAGGGGGTCATTTCGGAGTGAGGAAAACACAAGCCAAAATACAAAAATATTTTTACTGGTCTGGACTGCACAAGGAAGTAGTTGAATTTTGCCAGGCATGTAATATGTGTAAGGTGATTGAAAAACCACAGGTAATAATAAAACCCACACCTTTAATACCTAATCCTGCATTTGAGGAATCTTTTACAAGAGTCTTCATTGATTGCATAGGTCCCCTACCTCAAACAAAAAGTGAGAATCAGTATTTGTTAATAATAATGGATGTATTGACTATATTTCCAGAGGCTGTTCCATTACACAATATCACAGCTAAAATTATTGTAGAGGAATTACAAAAATGTTTCACCAGATACAGACTACCAGTAGAGATATAATCAGATCAAAGGTCAAACGTCACATCAAAACTATTCAAGGAAGTTATGGACAGCTTAGAAATAAAACAATTCAAATCTACTGCCTACCATCCAGAATCGCAGGGAGTGCTAGAAAGGTAGCATCAGACATTAAACACCATAGTCAAGACTAACCAGACAATTGGGATAAGGGAATTCCGTTTGTGCTTTTTGCAAACAGAGATGCACCAAATGAATCGACCAAATTTGTCCATTTGAATTATTTTTTGGGCATGAATTGAGAAGAGTGTTAACATCGATTAAGGAGAAATTAATAAGTCAGAATTCAGAGACCATTATATTAAGACTATGTGTCAAATTTTAGAGAATGATTAAATAGAGTTGGGAAGTTGGCTAGACACATTTAAAAGTATCGCAGCACACAATGAGCAGGAAGCAGACAAGAAATCAAAAATTTGCAATTTTGCTATTGGGGATATTACTTCCAGTGATAGGTGAACCTTTAAAAGCAAGGTTTAGTGGACCTTATCAAGTCAAAAGGAAATTAATTGAGGTGAACTGCTTGATAGGGACTCCAGACAGAAAGAAATCTAACAGAGTGTGTCCTGTGTATGTGCTCAAAAGGTATTTTGACAGGAAAGGAAAGCAAGAGGAGAATGCATTATTAATTACAACACAGAGGGAAGAACCAAGTTCAGAGAATTCTGAATTAGACATTCCTCAAATTAAAGTGGACAATGAGGAAGTTGTCAACAATTGGGATAAATTATTGAGTTACCTTCCCAAAGAAAATCAGAATGACCTGAAAGAGTTATTACTATCACATGGGGAGATATGTGGAAGTAAGCTGGCAAGTACTACTGTAATTATGCATGATACAGAGATAGGAGATGCTGTTCCAATTAAGCAACATCCTTACAGGCATAACAGTCTAAAGTTGGCACAGGTTCAAAAGGAGATTGAACACATGCTCCAAGATCTCATAATTGAAGTGAGTTACAGAGACTGGAACTCACCCATTGTAATGGTGCCAAATCCAGATGGTACACAATGGTTCTGTATAGACTATCGCAAAGTCAATGCAGTTACAAAGACGGATGCATATCTGATTCCATGTTTGGAAGACTGTGTTAAGAAGGTGGAAGAAGCAACTTATATTTCTAAGTTGGACTTGCTCAGAGGATACTGGCAGAAAGAGCAAAGACAATTTCAGCTTTTGTAACGCCGAACGGGGTGCATCATTTTAAAGTCATGCCATTTGGCACGAAAAATGCATCAGCCATATTTCAGAAACTAACCAATAAGGTCATTGTTGGATTACCCAACTGTGTCATTTATATAGATGACATGGTGATTTTTAGTCACGTATGAAAGAAACATTTACAACATTTATCAGACTGTTCGATTGACTTCGGAACACAGGCCTGGTGAAAAACCTGGCTAAAAGTGAATTTGCCAAAGCCCAAGTCACCTTCCTGGGCCATGTTATTGGGAATAGACAAATGGCCCCATGGGATGCAAAAACAAAGGTACTTGGGGAGTTTGCCATACCATCAACAAAAAGAGCAGTACTATGGTTCCTGGGATGAGATGAGTGGATTTTTTTGAAAATTTGCAGCAAACTTTAGCAGTGTGGCTGCTCCACTCACTGAATTGTTAGAGAAAGGCAAGAATTTTCTGTAGACAGCAGACTGTCAGAAGGAATTTGACAGCCTGAAAGCTTGTATAATAAAAGAGGAGTGGCCAGTTCTCCCAGCTCAGCTACTTTCTGGTTTGATTTTCATGCAGCTGTGTGTGTGTGTTTGTGTGTGTGAAGAAAGGCTGCTGGACCTTCTCTCTCTCTGACATCTCTCCTGTAAGAACCTGTTTGATTTTTCCTTTTGTGCCAAGGGTTGTTTATGGGGATTGTTGCAAGTAGTTTGGAACAGCATCATTACGTGGGGATAGTCTATTGGGTTTTTGGATAGGTTATTCAGCATTCTGTTTTCTGTTCTTTATATTTCATTCAGTAATATTGTAAAGAAATTCTGTTTTGCTTAAAATGAAGTGGATTGACCAGCTGAATCTCTCCTGGAATATCTACTGTACACTTGCTTAAATCAAATAGCAAAGATAGTGTCTGGGCTATCTTCTTGAAATGTTTTGAGGGGTCTGGCCTGGTCCATAACAGTACAGACTGCTGCTACCAAGCATTGGCGATGGAAGGAGTGAATGTTTGTGGATTTGATACCAAACAAATGCTATGCTTTGTCCTGAATGGTGTGAAGCTTCTTGAGTGTCATTGGAGCTGCGCTCATCCAGGTAAGTAGTGAGTATTCTATTACACTCCTAACTTGTGCCTTGGAGATGGTGGACAGGTTTAGGGAGTCAGGAAATGGGTTACTCACTGAGGTATTCTTTGCTTTAATCTGCAGTTGTAGCCATAGTATTTATATGGATATCCCAGTTCAGTTCTCATCAATGATAGTTATTAGTGGTCTCCCTGCTATAAGAAGGAAGTTGTGAAACCTGAAAGGATTAAGAAAAGATTGACAAGAATGTTGCCAGGCTTGGAGGTTTTGAGCTACAGGGAGAGGCTGAATAGGCTAGGACTAGTTTCCCTGGAGCATCAAAGTCTGAGGAGTGACCTTATAGAGGTTTATAAAATCATGAGGAGCATGGATAGGATAACTAGACAAGGTATTTTCCTTGAGTGGGGGAGTCCAAAATTAGAGGGCATAGGTTTAAGGTGAGAGCGAAAGATTTAAAAAGAACCTCAGGGACAACTTTTTCACGTAGAGAGTGGTGCGTGTATGGAAAGTACTCCCAGAGGAACTGGTGGAGGCTGATACAATTATAACATTTAAAAGGCATCTGGATGGTTATATGAATAGGAAGAGTTTAGCGGGATATAGGCCAAATACTGGCAAAGAGAATAGACTTATTTAGGATATCTGATCAGCATGGAGAAATTGGATCAAACGGTCTGTTTCTATGCTATATGCCATGGAATATCAAGAGGTGATGGTAAGATTATTTTAGGAACATAGGATCAGGAGTAGGCCTTTCATCACCTCAAGCCTGTTTTGCCATTTAATGAGATCATGGCTGATCTGAGACCTAACTCCATCTACCTGCCTTTGGCCCATGTCCTTTAATACTTTTGCTTAACAAAAACCTATCAATCTCAGATTTTCTCAATCTCTTATTGAAGATGGTCTTTACCTATTTCTGATGTCTGCAATGAAAGGGCTAGTTTTTATTTTTATTTTTTCCGTATAACAGAGCTCATAGTTTCTTTTCTTTTTCATGTTGTGTTAAAAAGGTGCTGCAAGACTCTTGTAAATATATTCAGTATCTGATTCATAGAATCCCTACAGTGTGGAAACAGGTCACCCAACAACTCCACACTGACCCTCCGAAGAGTAATCCACCTAGACCCATTCCCCTACCTTTTGAATTAGAATTAGAATCCCTACAGTGTGCAAACAGGTCATTTGGTCCAACAAATCCACACCGACCCTCCAAAGAGTATCCCATCCAGACCCATTTCCCGACATCAATTACTCTAGACTTCCCTTAACTAATGCACCTTCCCTTAACTAATGCACCCTGGGGTTGAAGTGTTCCGAGGCGGAAGATGAGGCGTTTTTCCTCCAGGTGTCTGGTGGTGAGGGAGCGGCGGTGAAGGAGGCCCAGGAACTCCATGTCTTCGAGAATGGAAATGGAAGTCTTGAAGGAGGTGGAGGGCGTGGGTGGTGTCTTGAATGTATGTGGGGAGTTCCTGGACTAGGGGGGATAGGACAGTGTCGAGATAGGTAGAAATGAGTTCAGTGGGGCAGGAGCATGCTGAGACAATGGGTCGGCCAGGGTGGTCAGGCTTGTGGATCTTGGGAAGGAGGTAGA
>NC_057722.1:57373944-57381058 GCF_004010195.1 Chiloscyllium plagiosum | reverse complement strand
CCCCACCCCCACCCTCCTCTAGCTTATCTCTCCCCGCTCCAGGCTCACTGCCTTTATTCCTGATGAAGGGCTTTTGCCCGAAACGTCGATTTTACTGCTCCTTGGATGCTGCCTGAACTGCTGTGCTCTTCCAGCACCACTAATCCAGAATCTGGTTTCCAGCATCTGCAGTCATTGTTTTTACCCTGTGTATTTCTCTATATTATGTGTAGTGGGGAGTGTGCATAAGTGAGGAAGAGTTTTAAACAGGGTAAAAACAATGACTGCAGATGCTGGAAACCAGATTCTGGATTAGAGTGGTGCTGGAAAAGCACAGTAGTTCAGGTGGCATCCGAGGCGGATGCTGCCTGAACCGCTGTGCTTTTCCAGCACCACTCTCATCCAGAAGAGTTTTAAACAGTAAAGTTTTATGTTGACCTTTTGTAATTATTTATCTGAAGACAATATTTATTTGTTTGTAATAAATAGTAATTCTTGTTAAGTACAAGAATAGTAACACTTGTTAAGTGTTAAGAAGTCTTCTGTCAGTCTGGTTCTAAAAAAAACAAGTAAATTGGGGAGTTCTGCGTATTTTAAAAATGATTTAACTTTTATGACAACTTCAGGAATGACAGGACTTGATTTCCAGCATGCTCTTCCATTGAGGAATGATAGTATTTTTTAACAGGGCTATGGGGAGAGATCAACACACAGGTTATTTCTTTACAATGGGCGATGGGACAGAGGGAAGCAATGGGAGCAATCGTTTTGGGCTTATACAGGTTGATTAGGAGAGATTGTGGCAGCAGAATGAGTTTAGGATTGTCACAGGGTTAAATGGAGACAACAGATCAGTGGGATTGGTATCGGCTGATGGGGGAGAGTGGGGAAGAATTATTAATTTAGGATTCCTCGCAAATTTACTTATATAGATCAAGGATTTTTTTCAACATTGGGATTGGGAATTGAAGAAAAAAGTAAACTCTCATGAGGAGTCAAGAGCATTATATTTTGACTTTTATTTTTTTCAGGCATTAATTTACAGTACAACAACTTGACAAACTGTGCAGCGGAAATGATTGGAAAATTGCTTCTGGTATGTTAGAAGAAAAACCTGGGAAAGGTTTTGGCCCATATAGGGCTATGGGGTGACATTAGGATATTGGGATTAGTTTGCGGATTGATACAGGGTTATGGTGAGAAAACAGCACAGCAAGACTATTTTTGGATTGATACAGAGTGATAGGAAGAGAGCAAGGTCATTGGATTAGTTTGGGATTGACATAGGACCATGGGAGAGAGCTGGATAGTGTGATTAGATTGAGATTGATATAGCATTGAGGATGTAAAGAGTGCCAGTGGGATTAGTTTCCAATTGATACACGACTATGGGGAAGAGTAGTGGGATTAATTGGTACAGGGTGACAGGGAGAAAATGGGCAGTGGGATTTATTTGGGATTGTTACAGGACTGTGGGAAAGAGTGGGGCAGTGGGAATAGTTTTGGATTTATACAGGATGATGATGAGAAAATGGGAAAGTGGGATCATTTGAGATTGATACAGGGCGATAAGGAGAAAATGGGCAGTGAGATTTGTTTGCAATTGCTACAGCGTTGTAAGGATGAGTGGAGCAGTGGGTTTAGTTTTGGATTGACACAGGGGGTTCAGGAGAGGATTGGGAAGTGGGGTTAGTTTGGGATTGACATTGGGCTATAGAATGAGAGCGAAACAATCAAATTGTTTGAGATTGATACAGGGCATGGAGGAGGAATGAGGCAGTTGGAATAACCAAAGTAATAGTTTTTGTCAGGTCATTCTGTCTGAATGTGTGGGTAATAAGGATGCTGATGTGAATGTGTCTGGTGACTTTCTCTTGATTGTTACTCTTTTGATATCTCCTTCCAGGAGAGCACCACAATTACTGATCTCAACCTCATGTGTAATGACATTGGCAGCCATGGTGCTAAATGGTTGAGCAAAGCTTTACAGGTAAGTCTCTGAATCACTTGAGCATCACAGGGTGGGCTTGGAACCAGTCCTGATTGGACAGTTCCATGAACACTATCACTCATAGATTGTGGCCTTGCATATGGTGCTATGTGTCATGCTTATGTCACCAATGCTCCCAGGGCCACTTCTAAACCACAGGAAACATGTGATAATAACCACTGTTTCTCCAGTGTACATCAGTGACAGGATGACTGGTTGCACTTGATGTGGATGTGATTGATCCTTGCAATGGAGTCACTGGTTTGGAGAGCCAGTGCTCAGGGGATGTTGCCTCTTTCTCCAGCTTTGGACTGAGATGTTACCTGTGGAGTGGGTGAGAGAGTGGGTGTGAGCATTTTCCTTGCTTGGGAGAGGTTTGAATGGATCCTAGATTTTGGGGTTAGGGGTGTTTCAATCAAGTAGTAATAAGCATAAAGGTAAAGATGGTACATTGGGATTTGTCTCCAACTTGCGACTAGGAGTTGCATTAGCAAAAGCCGAGAAGTGAAATGTATCAACGAGCTATATTCAGTACTACTATTAAAAATAAACCTTTTCATGCAGTTCAACAGATCTGTGAAGAATCTGAGGATGAATGGAAATAAAATTGGCAACACAGGTGGAATGCACTTTGCAACAATGCTTCAGCTAAACCGTACTTTGGAATCTCTAGATCTTGGTGACTGTGATTTGGTGAGTCACTCAGTAAGATTCAATTATATAGACCAGTCATAAATGGCCAACTGGCAGTAGCAGAGAATCAGTTATCTGACCAAGGAGTCACGGATGCAGATGCCAGTGGAGTAACATATGCAAAAAGGAGTAGCATGATACAAATTAAAAATTAGATTAGATTAGCTACAGTGTGGAAACAGGCTCTTCAGACCAACAAAAACACACTGACCCCCACAAAAAGCAACCCACCCAGACCCACCTCTCTCTAATGCACCCAACACCATGGACAATCCAGCATGGCCAATTCGCATGGCCTGCACATCTTTGGATTGTGGGAGGAAACCGGATCACCCGGAGGAAAACCATGCAGACACAGGGAGAATGGGCAAACTCCACACAGACTGTCACCCAAAGCTGGAATCAAACCTGGGTCCTTGGCACTGTGAGGCAGCACTGCTAACCACTGAGCCACTGTGCTGCCTATTGATACACATGTTAACATCTATCAATATGTGTATGTCAGCATTTCAGTGCAAACGTGAGTGTGTGTATTACAGCATGTCTGTGAGCAGACATGCCAGTGTGTGTTAATGAGGAACTGGGTGCAATTGTTTATTTGTGTATGTGCTACATTTGCCTGAACTGCTGTGCTCTTCCAGCACCACTAATCCAAAATACATTGAGTGTATGCCAGTCTGTAGGCATCTTTAAGTGTGCCCATGATACTGTGGGTAAATCAATTCAAGAATGTGTACTGTTTCTTGAGATTGCATGCCAGTACGCACACATGTCTGTGTATGATTGTTTGTATGTCAGTGCCTGCGCACCTTAATGTGATTCTGTTGCTCATCAGTTTTTAAATGATTCTATTTGCTAATTTTTGTACATGTTAGTAATGTGTTGGTCATGTTTATATCAGTGTTTGTGCAGGTTACCAGCACGTATGCTAATCAGTGAGTGTGTTTGAATTAATGTGTATTGATATAGTATGTCTATTTGTTGTATGTGGAGCTATATGCCAGTGTATGTCCATGTCATGTTTTGTGTGTTGTGGAGGTGCTGGTGTTGGATTGGGGTGGACAAGGTCAGAAGTCACATGGCACCTGGTTATAGTCCAACAGGTTTATTTGAAATCACAAGCTTTTGGAGCACTGCTCCTTCATCAAGTGTCTCTTCTGACCATGTTTTGTCTGTGTTAGTGTTTGTGTGAGTCAGTAGTAGTAGTCAGTTAGCTGGCCAGCTGGTTAGCAATGAGAAGTGACACCCATGAATCAGCTTCATTTCTTGCACCAGTTGTGGTTACCTTGACGGTCATCCTTTTCAACTTCGACTCTGGCCTGAATATCGGTGACCATCAGGTAAAATACACCATCAATATTCATTTTCATGAGAACAGCCCTCAGATCCAGTAGGACTATGCAATGTTATCTTTGTGTCAGTGTGTGTTTTTCTGTGTTTCAGTGTGGCATTTCAGTATGTATCTGTGAATGGATCAGTGCATACGAGCATGTGTGTTATTTTGTGTTTTTTTATTAATTTGACTTTGGGATGTGAGCATAGATGACTCTTACTTGCCTTAGCAATTGTGGAGCTGAGTTGCTTTCTTGAACCATTGTTGCCCCGGGATGTAGAGACACCCACAATGCTATTAGGGGGGGCAGGTTCAGGATTTTGATCGAGTGACACATGGTTCCAAGTCAGGATGGTGAGTAAGGTGGGAATCTTGCAGCTGATGATATTCTCAAGTATCCACTTCTAGATTATAGTGGTGGTCAGTTTGGAAGGTACTGTCTTTGAATTCCAAACTTCTCTTCCAAATTCAAGCTTTTCCATGTCTAATTCTCTTGCCTGTTTAAGTTGCTTCATGTGCAACTGAATTCTTGTTAACTCACCTAAATTGCTATTCAGTTTGCTTTCCAGTTCTTATACTAAATGTTGTGCTATTACCTCAATTACATCTGATTTCTTAGCTGGCTTTAAATCTCAACTTCAACTTTGTCTACCAAATTCTAATAACCTTGCCTTGTATTTTTTTCCAAATCACCCAAGGATAAATGTTCCACCCCCTGAATAGTCAAAGCAACTGCCAAAGGCAATTTGATTGAAAAATGCCCACGAAACCAAAACAAAAGCCGTAAACCGATCAAATTCATTTTCATAAAATTAGTTCAAGCAATTAAGGCCAGCAATAGCTGGAGTTGAATGCTTTCCAGGAAATGCCTTATTTTAAAAACAAATTCCAATGTGACTTTACATTGTAGTTTTAAAACAAGTTATCCCCACAACCCTTCAGACTCAAGTCTACAAAAAATGATGAAATATGAGCATAACCTCTGTGATTCTAATTATGTCTGTTTGTTGCTTGACTGGTCTATAGAAGATTCTTCCAAATTTTGTTTAAGGTCCTAGAGATTAGGAAGGAAGTCTTTGTAGGGGCAATGGAGTTATATTAGTTACTTCCAATGCCTTGACTGATACTGGTTTTCATTCCTTTTCTGAAGCTTTAGATTAATATGATATAACCCTGAGTCACTTTCTAGTCCTTTTCAGCGGTCAGTTAGGAATCAACTACATTACTGTCTGATGTCACAAGCTGATGGATTTTAGCAATAATCGACTTTACGCTGACTATTAGAATAACTTCAATTCCAAATTTATCAATTGAATTTAAATTCTCCCATCTGTCATAGTGGAATTTGAACTCATGGTCTCTAGACCTTAGCCTGAGTTTTGCTATTACTAATCCAGTGACGTTATCACTACATCACCATTTCCCATGAACTGTGAAGATTTTAGATAATATTGAAACATTTTCATAAATGGTTGCTATAGAAGTATCCATCTTTCAAGCTAGATCAAGTTCTTTTATTTTATTTTCTTGTTGGAATTATGTTTTCTGCAGCATAGATTAATTTTTGTATGGAATTTTATGATGTTTATCATTCTGTGTTTTCAGGAAACTCAAAGTCTAATTGCCTTAGCAACAGTTCTGCACCACAACAAAACTCTCAGAGCCATTGATGTAGGTCGTCCTATCATTCACACCATTCAGGTACTAGTGGAAAGTCTTCGTTGCCAATATTCCTGTTGGCTTATTATTCCTTCGTGGAATGTATTCTTATTGAAAATCATGGGTTGATTATTTAACCGTTTGCCATTGTTTATCTATTGTCATATTCTAGAATCTAATTTACCAATTCATCTCATCCGATTCACAAATGCAGTTTGCTTGTTCAAATTTGAGAACATGCAATAGTTTGTATCCTTCTTTTATTTTCAGTATTTTTGATCCAGTATCTTTGACTACTGATACCTTCAGATGTCAGAGACCCTCAGTATTGACGCTGAGGACTGCAGCCAGTGTGTTGCATGTTAATGTGCAAAAACACATATTTGAGATTTCTTCTCAACCTTCCTTTTTCCAAAGACTTCTACTGGTTTCCAAGAAGCACTTGGTTTGTGACTTATGTAAAATGTAAAAAAGAACTGTTTTAAGAACGAAAGGGTGTTGAAAGATTGCTGCACATTTTGAAGCAAGTGACTCATTATAAGTGCTGCCTACGTGACTACGAGTTGAAGCAGCAATAGAAGCATGGTTGTAGGGGAGTGGGAACTAGTAGATCTTCAGTCCGAAACAAGTAGTTGATTGAACTGATTAGATTCACTACTCTGTGGAAACAGGCCCTTCGGCCCAACCAGTCCACATCGACCCTCTGAAGAGTAACCCACCCACACCCACTTCCCTCTGACTAATGCACCTAACACTATGGGCAATTTAGCATGGCCAATTAACCTGGCCTGCACATCTTTGGACTGCAGGAAGAAACTGGAACACCCGGAGGAAACCGGAGCACCCGGAGGAAACCCAGGCAGACACAGGGAGAATGTGCAAACTCCACACAAACAGTCACCTGAGGCTGAAGTCGACCCTGAGACCCTGGCGCTGTGAGGCAGCAGTGCTAACCATTGAGCCACCGTGCTGCCCCTAACTGGACTATGGACGAATGGTCTATGGATTAATGTCCAGATATCAATGTCAGGTATCTCCTGCCTGCCAGCCAACAACTATGTGAGCTCACTGGGGTATTCCTCTGCAATTCAAACCCCATTATTCCTGGAGTTGTGGCAAAAGTTAAAGCTTTCAAAACAAATATGCAAAATTCCCAAACTACCTCATTTTCAGATAAGCATAAGAGGTACAGTTAGTAAGTTTGCAGATGACATCAAAATTGGAGGTGTAGTGGACAGCGAAGAGGGTTACCTCAGATTACAACAGGATCTGGACCAGATGGGCCAATGAGCTGATGGGCAGATGGAGTTTAATTCAGATAAATGTGAGGTGCTGCATTTTGGGAAAGCAAATCTTAGCAGGACTTATACACTTAATGGTAAGGTCCTAGGGAGTGTTGCTGAACAAAGAGACCTTAGAGTGCAGGTTCATAGCTCCTTGAAAGTAGAGTCACAGGTAGA
>NC_057722.1:57297034-57371857 GCF_004010195.1 Chiloscyllium plagiosum | reverse complement strand
CCCCGAGTCCCGAGTCCCTACCTTTTATCTTAGCCTGCTTGGCACACTTTCCTCATTCCTGAAGAAGGGCTCATGCCCGAAACATCAATTCTCCTGCTCCTTGGATGCTGCCTGACCTGCTGCGCTTTTCCAGCAACACATTTTCAGCTCTCTACATGTCTATGACTCTATGAAAGAAAGCATGGTTCAGGTTTTCGTACTTAACAAGAAATCACTACTTATTAGAGGTCATTAGACTGTAGCTACAGATAAGCAATTAAATTTAATTAAGTAAGCTCCACAAATTAAAACCTAAACCACTTCAAACTTCCTCTTACACCAGACAGGAATAAACATAACAAAGGTTAAAAAAGGTCACATGGTCAGAGGAAAACTGAAAAGCACACTCCTTATTCACAAAATCTGTGGGTTGATTCTTGCTGATTTAAAGATTTCTCCTCAATCTTAATTTTTTTCAAATACAAAGGGCACATGCTGCTTGTTTCACTTATGTAAGGTTTCTGACTTAGATAATTCAAAGTCCCAATTTGCAGCATCAATCAAAGGAAAGATAAACTTAAGAATCACACAACACCAGATTATAGTCCAACAGGTTTAATTGGAAGCACTAGCTTTTGGAGCGCTGCTCCTTCATCAGGTGGTTGTGGAGTATACAGTTGTAAGACACAGAATTTATAGCAAAAGTTACAGTGTGATGTAACTGAAATTATACATTGAAAAATACCTTGATTGTTTGCTAAGTCTTTCATCTGTTAGAATGACCATAATAGTTTCACTTCTTTCATATGTAAATCACAAAACTTTTTTAAAAAGTTACATTCTCAGGTGAACTTTAATAGCCCAGATAATGTGTTGAAGGTGCCAGCCCCCTGTGTGCTGCTATCTGTTCCAGAATGTTTAGACCGATTCTAATCAAAAAATGAATTAATAGAATTTTAATGGATCCATGCAGTTTTTGAGCAAAATACAATGTAACTCTGCAAGTACAAATTCACCTCAAAAATGTATATGTGTATGTGTGCATGTGGGTTTGTGTGTGTGTGTGAATGTAACTTGTAAAAAAAAGTTTTGTGATTTACATATGAAAGAACTGAAACTAACATGGTCATTCTAACAGAAAAGAGACAACAATCAAGGTATTTTTCAACGTATAATTTCAGTTCCATCACACTGTAAACTTTTGCTACAAATTCTGTGCCTTACAACTGTGTACTCCACAATCACCTGATGAAGGAGCAGCGCTCCGAAAGCTAGTGCTTCCAATTAAACCTGTTGGACTATAACCTGGTGTTGTGTGATTTTTAACTTTGTACACCCCAGTCCAATACTGGTATCTCCAAATCATGAAAGATAAATTGGTTTTGTTCAGGCTTAAAGTGATTTACTACAAAGAACAGAGAGAGAGAGTTATTGAGCTGCCGGTGACCTGATTCTTCCTCAGTCTATCTTCTCCCTGCAACAAACAAAGAAAATTCAATCTACGGTTCAGGAGTGTAATTGAATACTCCCCACTTGCCGATAATAGTGCAGCTCCAAAAACACTCAAGAAATTTGATACCATCCATGACAAAGCAGCCTGGTTGGTATCACATTCATCACCTTCAACTCCTAGTCTCAATAACCTGACAGCCTGTTCCTTGAGTCTTAATGCAACTGTGTTTAGATTTTCTCTGCTTCAAGTAATCCCTTCAGGATTTTAACCAAACCTTTCTGATCTTGAATGTTCAATTAAACTCCTTACATTGAGGTAACCTGTTTCTTAGCAATTCTAAATCTTCAGGAGACACTGCTTTACACACCAAACTGCAGCCAAGTCTCTGCAAACTTGAATTTAAAACGGCTTTCTTTAAGCTATGGTAGTTTCTCGTAAACCAATATAAAAAAATTCTGGAACTTCCTAATCAAAACTTACTGCTGAACTTTTAACTCTGCTTATAAAGCTCACCCAATGAAAACAAAACCCCAGAAAGTCTGTCCCATATTGTATTTTAAAATAAATCACCATGGTGACAGAAATATTTGCTTGTCAATAATTTCATTTTCTGTTCTTTTGGTTAAGAATTCAAAGTGAAAAAAAAGACTGTTTTAAAAATCAAAGATTTTGAAAGGAATTGCTGCACTTTTAAACAGAAGTTACTGCAACTCATTATGTGTGGTGCTTCCATTGCTGCTTTGTGCAAGCAGTGGGAGAAGAGGTTTGTAAATGGCACAGCAGTGGCTGTGTGTGCAGTGTGAGATACAGTGCGAGATATTTATAAGTTAATCATTAAACCCTTTAACTGACATAAACCAAACCCCACATTCTGCTTTTGAACAGACCTCTCAAATGTTAATTCGGACCTCGCTTTGCACCTTCTCTGCTGCTGTAACACTGTACTGTATCCTGCACTCTTCCTGCTATTCTGATGCATTTTGTATGGTATGAGCTGCCTGTATTGCATACAAAACAGCATTTTTTTCTGTATCTCAGTACATGTGACAATACACCAATCAATAAATGATATTAAAATATATAAAAATGACACACCTTACATCTCACCCCAGCAATTGATCTCTCCACTAAAGTAAACAGGTGTTACCGGTCACCTCTATCCAAGATCTTCATTATTTTGTAAACCTCAATTAAGTCACCTTTTAGCTTTTTCTGTTGTAAGAAAAAGAACCCTTGTCTCTTCAATCTTTCCTCATTGCTGCAATTTCAATCCCTGGCAACATTCTTGTGAATCTGCACTTCTTTTTTCAGGATAAATTATGTCCTTCCTGCAGTATAATGGCCAAAACTATACATGAAATTTTATATAGTTCCAGTATTACATCCCTCCTTTTGTATTAAATACCTGGCCACTAAAGAAAAGTACTTGATATGTTTTGTTAATCACTTTATCTACTTGTCCTGAAGAACTTGTGGACTTGCAGTCTAAGGTGTCCTACTGTCTCTACCCCATTCAATATCCTCCTGTTTATTATTATTAACTTGCTTTGTGTGCCCTCCATAAATGCATTACAGCATATATCTCCAGATTGACTCCTATTTCCCACTTCTCTATCACTCAGCTAAAACATCGATATTAATCTGGAGTTAATAGCTATCCTCCACTTTATCTTCTGCATGGTCAAATTCACAATCATGCCTCCCATCACATTTAAATCCAAATCACCAATGATAAACCATAAATAGCAAGGGATCTAACACTAAGAACACCATTGGAATCTACTTTCCACTCACAAAAACATCCGTTGACCGTTACCCTTTGTTTCCTGTTGCTGAGCTAATTTTGTACCATGCTCACCACATTCCCTGTATCCCATCTTTACATTTCTGACCAAGCTGTCATGTGGAACCTTGTTAAATTCCTTATGAAAATCCACGTAGGTATCATCCACTGCACTACCCTCATTACTTAGTATTGATTAATATTCCTTAGTCATGATTAATATGCCATCAGAATTTCTTGATTTTGTTTTTTTTGTAGGAAGAAGCCACTGTCCACATGGCCCATATGCTTCAAGTTAACCAAACTCTTCAGGAGTTGCATTTAGTAAAAATGGGAATGAGAAACTTTGGCATTCAGCAAATTTGTGACAAACTGGTTCATAACCACAGTCTTCGACTCCTTGATCTCCACTGGTAAAAGATAGTTGCCTTTTCTCATTCAATTAATAGCTAGTTGGTGGGCCAAATAACCTCCTTATTTACTGATGTATTCTATAATTTGTTATTGTATAGTGCTGAGGGAGGACAATTAAGCAAATAATTACAATTGCATAACAGAGGCATCTGCAGCTGGTAGAATGGTGACAACGTGGTTGAAAATGTTTTCACTTTAGTTGGTCCTTTTACCACCCATCAATGAAATCTCCAATTTCAATATCCAGAGGGTTACCATTGACCAAAAAACTGAATTGGACTAACCATGGAAATATTGTGGCTACAAGAACAGGTCAGACGCATAAAACTCTTCTGACTGATAACTGACATCTTCACTCCCGAAAGCCTGCCCACCATCTAAAGTCAGGAGTACGGTGGAATATTCCCCACTTACCTGGATAGGTGCAGCTCCAATAATCTATAGTATTGCATCTATTTTCCATTTCCCTGCAAATTTGTTGCTCTCTATCTTACCCACTAGTTGGCCTACAATGCACCCAGTAGTTTAGATAGATTCATAGTGTCATAGAGTCATAGAGATGTACAGCACAGAAACAGATCCTTTGGTCCAACTCATCCATGCCAACCAGATATCCCAACTCAATCTAGTCCCACCTGCCAGCACCCGGCCTATATCCCTCCAAACCCTTCCCATTCATATACCCATCCAGATGCCTTTTAAATATTGCAATTGTACTAGCCTCTACCACTTCCTCTGTCAGCTCATTCCATACACGTACCACCCTATGCGTGAAAGAGTTGCCCATTTGGTCTCTTTTATATCTTTCCTCTCTCATCCTAAATCTATGCCCTCTCGTCTGGGCTCAGCAACATTCTAACTATCAGCAATGTTGTCTATTCCCAATCTGTAGAATTCCCTGTCTCTGCCCTGTCTCAGCTCACCTGCTGCTGAAACTATCATCTATGCTTTTGTTACCTCTAGTGTTCCTGTTCCGTTGCCCTTCTGACCAGAATCCTGCTCTGCATCCTCTGTAAATTTAAGCTCATCCAAAGGTCTACTGCCCGCACCTCGACATACAATATCGCCATTCACAACTGCTGCTGATCAGAACTGGTCCCTAGTCTAAGACCATCTCAAATTAATCTCTACCTCCCTCTTCATTTAGAATTCTCCTTAACACTTATACCTGTAGGTGGGTTGAGAGAATACACAGACATTGGGCTGTGTATAAAGAATATCATATAGGGCGGCACGATGGCTCAGTGGTTTGCACTGCTGCCTCACAGCACCAGGGTCCCAGGTTTGATTCCAGCCTCAAGTGACTGTCTGTGTGGAGTTTGCACATTCTCCCTGTGTCTGCGTGCTAAGGGCTTATGCCCGAAACGTCGATTCTCCTGTTCCTTGGATGCTGCCTGACCTGCTGCGCTTTTCCAGCAACACATTTTCAGCTCTGATCTCCAGCATCTGCAGCCCTCACTTTCTCCTCAGGGCCCCGGTTCAATTGCATCCTCAGGCGACTGTCTATGTGGAGTTTGCACATTCTCCCCGTGTGTGCGTGGGTTTTCTCTGGGTTCCTCCCACAGTCCAAAGATGTCCAGATCAGGTGAATTGGCCATGTTAAATTGCCCGTAGTGTTAGGTGCATTAGTCAGAGGGAAATGGATCTGGGTGGGTTACTCCTCAGAAGATTGGTGTGGACTGGTTGAGCTGGAGGGCCTGTTTCCACACTGTAGGGAATCTAATTTAATTTACCTCCAATGTATAGCATATACAGATCATTTCATGTGTCGTCTCAGTAACCAGATATCCTCTGATGGAGCAAAGTCTTTGGCTGAGCTACTGAAACACAACACTCCCTTGAAGATCCTGGATTTGGCTGCCAACAGAATTGAGGACGATGGACTGGTTTGCATCAGTGATGCTCTTCGCTACAGGAATAATCAGCTTTTAGCGTGAGTCTGTACTCTAATCTAATCTGGTCAACAGATTAATCCAGCATCAAGGAACTTTCCTTGGGGAAATGAGACTAAGGAACAAACACAAATTAATACACACCTTCAGTGTAAATAGGCTAGAAGATCAATGAAGGACAGTGGTGCATCTTTTTACATTGTATATGAGAACATAGGGAAAGAAGATAGTCAAAAATTACTCAAATATTAAAACTATAAATGAAAGAGAAAGATAGATTAAAGCAGAGACCAAAGAAAATTAAATTGCCAGAGAACAATTTAAAATATAAATATCCTGGGGGATACTATTGACCAGAATCCAATCTGGACAAGTTATCTGAATATGATGGCTACAAGAGCAGGTCATGGGCTAGAAATCCTGCAGCTCATTATGCAGCTCTTGACTCCCCAGTTTTTATCAACTGTCTACAAGGCACAATTCAGGAATTTGAAAGAGTGCAACTCTAACAATACTGAAGACACTCAATGTCATCCATGATATAGCAGCCTGGTTGATTAGTACCACAGGGAGAAAGTGACGACTGCAGACGCTGGAGATCAGTGTCAAAGAGTCTGGTGCTGGAAAAGCACAGCCAGTCAGGCAGCATCCGATGAGCAGGAGAATCCATGAGTCGGGCATAAGCCCTTCATCAGGAATGAGGCTTTTGGGTCGGGGGCTGAGAGATAAATGGGAGGGGGTAGGTAGCTGGGAATGTGATAGGTAGATGAAGGTGGAGGTCCTTCCTGAAGAAGGGCTTATGCCCGAAACGTCGATTCTCCTGTTCCCTGGATGCTGCCTGACCTGCTGCGCTTTTCCAGAAACACATTTCCAGCAGATGAAGGTGGAGGTCAAAGCGATAGGTTGGAGAGGAGGGGGAAGCGGATAGGTGAAAAGGAAGATGGAAAGGTCAAGAGGGCAGTGCTGAGTTGGAGGCTTGGGTCTGGGATAAGATGGGGGGAGGGGAAATGAGGAAACTGGCAAAATCCACATTGATCCCTTGTGGTTGCAGGGTCCAAGGTGGAAGATGAGGCGTCCTCCCTGGGAGCAGGAGGACCAATTCCACCATTGGACATCCCAGATGGCCTCCTTCTTCAAAGACGGCAGTTTCCCCTCCCATATGGTCGACAATGCCTTCCAGCACATCTTCTCCACTTCCTGCACCTCTGCTCTTGAACCCCATCCCTCCAATTGCAACAAGGACAAAATGCCCTGGTCTTCACCTTCACCCCACCAACTTCCGGATATGTTGCATCATCTTCCACCACCTGCAAACAGACTCTACCACTTGGGATATATTTCCCTCCCCACCCCTATCTGCATTTCAGAAAGATTATTCCCTCTGCGACTCCCTTGTCCAATCCACGCAGCCCCACCAGCCCACCACCCACTCCTAGCACCTTCCCCTGTCACTGCAAGAAGTGCAAGACCTATGCCCACACCTCCCCCCTTACCTCTGTCCAAGGCCCAAATGGATCCTTCTACAACTGACAGAAATTTACCTACTTCAACGCGTCATCTACTGAACCGATGTGGTCTCCTCTGCATCAGGAAGACAGGACGCCAACTTGCGGATCGTTTCAGAGAACATCTCTGGGACACCCGCACCAACCAACCCCACCGCCCTGTGGCTGAACACTCCAACTCTCCCTCCCACTCCACCAAGGACATGCAGGTCCTGGGCCTCCTCCATCACCAAACCCTAACCACCCAACTCCTGGAGAAAGAACGCCTCATCTTCCACCTTGGGACCCTGCAACCACACGGGATCAATGTGGATTTCACAAGTTTCCTCATTCCCCCCCCACCTTATTCCAGTCCCAAGCCTCCAACTCAGCACACCCCTCTTGACCTGTCCATCTTGCATCCCACCTATCCGCTGCACCCTCCTCTCCAACCTATCGCTTTCACCCCCACCTTCATCCGCCTATCACAGGCTTATGCCCAAAACACCGATTCTCCTGCTCCTTGGACGCTGCCTGATCTGATTGGTACTACATTCGTGGTACCACCTCTATAAACATTCACTCCCTCTACCACCAATGCTCAGTAGCAGCAATATGTACCTCTCTAAAATACACCACAGAAATTCACCCAGACTCCTGAGATATCATCTTCCGAACCCATGACCACTACCATCTAGGACAAGGAGAAGGAACACCAGCCCCTTCAAGTTCTCTTCCAAGCCACTCATTATTCAAACTTTGAAATATATCGCTGTTTCTTCAGTGTCACCGGCTCAAATCCAGGAATTCCCTCTGACAACACTGCAGGTGTACCTCCACCACAAGCACTGTGGCAGTTCCTGAAGGCAGCTCACTACCTCTTTCTCCAGGACAATTAATTTTAGGCAATACATGCTGGTCCAATCAGCAACATCCAGATCCCATAAATAAACAGTTTAAAGAGATTTTTTTATAATCTGCTCTGATGTCATTTGCTCAGAAAAAAAATCACATTCTTTCCACATACTGGGCCCAATCTTCAACAGCAGGATCAAACAAGTCAAGCTCCCCAAGTAGAGGCATGATAACAGAAATGCTAACCCCAACTCCAAGATGACTGTTGCAAGCAAATATTCTTCAGGTGCATACTGTTTCCTTCCATCACCACTGAGGCATTTAGCATTGAAGTAACTGCACAGAAACTCATATCCCATCACCAAGTCACCCTTTATTTACATATGCATGGTACACTGGCTGTAGCCAGCCAGCTCAGAGTCAGTCCCTGAATCAAGGAGATTCTCATCTCCTGGTTCTATATTTTCTTTCTTTTTTTTTGTATGTGTGCAGGTGTGGGCACAGTGAATTTAAAGAATATATATATTTTGATTAATTGGGAATAACTAATTAAAGAAAATTGGCCCGGATTTACTTCCCATGATAGAGTGCCCTCTACCTCAGTCAGATACTATGACAGGAGTGCTGTGTCATCTCTGTGGGGAAGCCTAATGATATTACATGATCAACAGGCAATCAAGTTGTCAACATATTCTTTTAATTCACTTGTGAGACATTGTCTGGTGTCATTGGCTGGCCATTATTTATTGACTGCCCCTAGCTGCCCTTGACCTGAATGGCTTGCTAGGCCATTTCACAGGGCACCTGAGAATCAACCATGCTGCTGTGAGTCTGGAGTCACATGTAGACCTGATCAGGTGAGGAAAGTAGATTTCCTTCCTTGACCTTCTGCATTTGAAGATTAAAGATAGGGTTTATTTGACAATTGACAATGGTTTCATGCTCATCAATAGATTCTCAAGTTTTCTTTTATTTTTTCTTTTATTGAATTGAAATTCTACAATCAGTTATGGTAGGATTCAAACCTGTCTCCCAGAACATTAGCTGAGTTTTTGGGTTAATAGTCCAACGATAACCTCATCACCTCATTCTGCCCAGTGAGAGGAAATAGTGGCCCTCAAGACCTGCTGACCAATCAAAGGCCAACCAGTGACTAATGCTGGCAGCTGTCTAGGTCGAATAATGATTCCAGTGACAGCACAGGCATCAATATTGGATCCTGGGATGCAGATGATTGGAAGCAGTATAGACGTCACAAAGGGAGGTGGCAATGGAGGTGTTGGCATGAAGTTGTTTTAATGTTGTCAAGTTCCTCCATCCAATGCAGTGCCCACCCAGCGAGGCCATAGGTAAGAGCAAATTACTGCTGATGCTGGAATCTGTACTGAAAACAACAAATGCTGGAGATCACAGCGGGTCAGACAGCATCCATGGAGAGAGAGCAAGCTAATGTTTTGAGTCTGAGTGACTCTTCATCAGAGCTGAAGTCAGAGTCATCTACACTCAAAACGTTAGCTTGCTGTCTCTCCATGTAGGCTATAGGTTAAACCTGATAAGATTTGTTAGGTGACCTGTAGGAGGCATCAGTGAGCCATAAGAGTCCCATTAATCACTGGGCCACTCTGAATTCCAGTGTGGAAATAACAAGTGTTAAAGATGAAACTGAACTAGAATTGCCATATTAATATTGTGGCTACAGGAGCTTGTAAAGGCTATGGGGAGACAGGACACCAACTCGCGGAGTATTTCAGAAAACATCTCTGGGACACACGCACCAAACAACCCCACCTCCCTGTGGCCGACCACTTCAACTGCCCCTCCCACTCCCCCAATGACATGCATGTCCTGGGCCTCCTCCACCTCCAAATCCAAGCCACCTGACACTTGGAGGAAGAACGTCTTCCACCTTGGGACCGTTCAACCACATGGCATCAACATTGACTTCACTATTTCCAAATCATCCTTCCCCCACCACCTCATCCCAGATCTCCGACCTATCACTATCATTCTCGCCATAGGCATCTACCTATCGTCTTCCCAGCTATCTTCTCCCCACCCTGCTATTTATCTCTCAGCCCCTTTCCTTCCTCCCCCCCGGAACGAACATTCCTGATGAAGGGGCCTATGCCCAAAATGTAGTCTCTCCTGCTCCTCAGTTGTTGCCCGACTTGCTGTGTTTTCCCAGCACCACATTTTTCAACTCTGCCTCTCCAGCATCTGTAGTCCCTACTTTCTCCTATGAATCCTGCAGATGAGTAACTCATCTCCTGATTCTCCAAAGCCTGTCCACCATCTAAAAGGCACAACTCAGGATTGTGAGGGAATACTCCCCACTCGCCTGGATGACTGCAGCTCCAACAACACTCAAGAAGCTTGACACCTTTCAGGATGAAGCCGGCTACTTAATTTGACCACTTTCAACAGCTCCACCACCAATGCACATTAGCAGCAGAATTGAGCAGCTTTGTCTGAGTTCCGTTAAATTTCGCCTTCCAATTCTAGTCAACAGGTAGAGAAGGCTGAAGACTTTATCTCTAAAATTTCCAATGTCTATGCTAGATTGATGATGTTTACTTCAGCCTCAAAGGTGAATGATTTGAATACAATGAAAACTGGTTAAACTGGAGCAGGTGTGACAACTCAAACTGCAGACAGCCAAAGCCCTGAATTCATGTCACAAGAAGCATGATACCTTGGAATGTATAAATCAATCTCGTCAGGACATGAAGCTGGAGAAACATCTGAAAGAGAAAAATCACAAACTGAGGGAGCAGTGTTAAATGCCACCAATTACATTACATTAGGGTGGCATGGTGGCTCAGTGTTTAGCTCTGCTGCCTCACAGCACCAGGGTCCCAGGTTCGATTCCAGCCTCAGCCGACTGTCTGTATGGAGTTTGCACATTCTCCCCGTGTGTGCATGGGTTTCCTCCGGGTGCTCCGGTTTCCTCCCACAGTCCAAAGATCAGGTGAATTGGCTATGCTAAATTGCCCACAGTGTTAGGTGCATTAGTGAGAGGGAAATGGGTCTAGATGGTTTACTCTTTGGAGGGTCGGTGTGGACTTGTTGGGCTGAAGAGCCTGTTTCCACACTGTAGGGAATCTAATCTAATCTAACTTGTAGGTGAAATCAGAACCATGGGCCGCGAATAGTGACTCATTAACCAATAGATAAGGCGGGGAAACAGAAAGTGCTGGAGAAACTCAGCAGATCTAGCTGTATCTCTGGTGAGAGAAGCAGTTAATGGTTTAAGTTCGATATAACTTTTCTTCTTTACTTCTTTTGCCAGAGATGTGTGAGAATGTAGAACAGCGGTTGTTTGAAGTGAATATTGTCACTGCATTTAAGGAGATGCTAAATTAACATAAGGAAGAAAAGATTTAGTGAATATGCTGAAGAGACTTTGGAGGAGGTTCCATAGATTCATTGAAAGGTTACCACAAGGAAAGAGAGGAAAGAGATCATTTAGCCCATCAGTCTATGCTGAGTGAATGAACAAGCCACCCAATGTAATCTTGCTTTCCAACCCTGGTCCCTAGCCCTGCAGTTCATAGGATTTCAGCTGCAGATCCAGTTTCATTTAAATGAGTTGAGGGTTTCTTCCTCCACCACAAAACTGGATTGTGAATTCTAGACCCATTGCTCAAAAATTAAGTGGCACCGACAGCATTATATTACATTAGAACCAGCACTTGCTCATCCAAAGGAAACGGTTGAAGAGTAAATCACTATAATGTTCTTTGCAGCAATGGGATTTGAACGATGCCCCATAACAACAGGAAGCTAAATTCATCACCTCAAACTATTTAGCCACATTATGTCATTACACATCGTGAATTAAGACTAGGAAGGACCAGATTGCTTGAATGGTCTGTTTCTTCACTGTGTCCAATCTCTGCATGAAAAAAATGCCTCAGATCCTCACTCAAGTGAAAGCAATTCATTTTTGTTCGTATCTGAAGATATAGAACTATGGTCTCAAAAACACCAGGCTGCAGTTCAGCAGACTATTGTCCCAGAAATGCCACATCCCTAGCCAAGCAATTCCAGTCCAGCCACGGCACTGGTATCTACTTGACCATGTGGAAATCTGCCCAGGTATGTGCTGCACACAAAAAAGTAGGACAACTGCAATGCAAACAATTATGCCACCAGCAGTCAATTCTCAGTCATCAATAAAGTGATGGAAGGGGTCATCAACTGTGCTAATGAGCAGCAGTGGATTCTAATAATCTGCTCACTGACTCTCAGTTTGGGTTCTGTGAAGACCAGTCAGCTTCTGACCTAATTTCAGCTTTGAATTAAATATGGATAAAATATGGATTCCAAGGATGAGGTTAGAATGACTGCCCTTGGCACTGGGGCTACATCGAATCAAGTGTAGCAACAGACACCCATAGCAAAACTGGAGTACATTAGAAAGGAAGGAAATCTCCTCTGGTTGGAGTCCTATCCGATACAAAGGAAGATCATTATGGATGTAGGGTATCAATAATCTCAGCTCCACAATATCTCTGCAGGAATTCCTCAGGGTAATGTCCTAGACCCAGCCATCTTCAGCTGCTTCATTAATGACCTTCCCTCCATCACATGGTCAGAAGTGAAATGGTTCACTGATGGTAGCACAATGTTCAGTACCTTTCATAACTCCTCAGTTAATAAAGCAGTCTATATCCAAATGCAGGAAGACTTGCATAACATTCAGGCTTGGGCCTACACAAATGCCAGCTAATATACGTGGTCAAAATAAATGTAATTGTTGCCTCATAACATAGGAGTATTGTCATCACCAAAGCCTCATCAATGTCATAGTTCTTAACTCATAAAATTGTGAAGTAGCCTGCTCAAAGTTTTGAAACCCTTTTATAGAATTATATGTATATATGTTTTGTTCCATCAGATTATCTGTAGCCAGGAATAATATTTCTGGTATTGGACTGATGGCACTTGCAAATGCCTTGAAATCGAACAACACATTAACCAATATCTACGTCTGGGGCAACAACTTTGATGAATCAGCCTCCATAGTAAGATAAAATATATTCTATATTTTTTGGAATATAATTAACTGTTGAGTTTCAGTACAACCAGCATAACCAAAATCCATACTAGAGAAAACTAGTCAACCCCTCAAGTCTGTTCTGCTATTCCATTAGCTCATGGTGAACTGTATCTTACTCCAATTACCCTTCTGAGTTCCATAATCCTTCGCCAACAAAGTTGATCAACATCAGTTTTGAAATTTGTAACTGACCCCAATTTCAAAAGATTTTTGGGAGAAGGTTCCAAATTTCCACTCCCCTTTGTACAAATAAGTATTTCCCAATTTAACCCTTGAATTATCTAGTTTGAATTTTTGCTTTGATTTTAACTGTTAAAGAAATTAGCTTTGCATGGTTTAATTTGGGCCCAATCAGTAGTTGAGGCTATGATCCAACTTTTCCAGACTTCATCTAGAGCTAGAGCTTTTCTAAAAGAAAGCTCAGTAAGCACATGTTTATTCTTACATGGGCAGTGGGCATGACCAGCAAGGCAGGCATTGGTTGCCCAACCCCATTGCCTTTGTATTGAAAGATTTGGTCAGCCACTTAGAGGGCCGTTAAGAGTCAATCTCATTGCTTTGGGTCTGGAGTCATATCTATATGAGACCTATTAAGGATGGCAGATTTCCTTACCTGAAGAACATTTGTGAACTATATGTTTTTCTTCACAACAATGAACAATGTTTTCAAAGTTGCTCTTAGGCTGGCTTTCACTTTTAGATTAATACTTATTATTCATTATCTACATATTGGGATTCAAATTTATTTCTCCAGAACATTAGTCAGAGTCTCAGATATTTAGACTTGTGATATAACCATTACACCCAGTAGTCAGCTGATTGGCTGAATTTAGAGTCATAGAATCATGGAGAGGTACAGCATGGAAGCAGACCCTTCGGTCCAACCCGTCCATGCCGATGAGCTATCCCAACCAAATCTAGTCCCACCTGCCAGTACCCAACCCATATCCCTCCAAACCCTTCCTATTCATATACCCTTCCAAATGCCTCTTAAATGTTGCAATTGTACCAGCCTCCACCACTTCCTCTGGTAGCTCATTCCATACATGTACCTCTGTGTGAACAAGTTGCCCCTTAGATCTCTTTTATATCTTTCCTCTCTCACCCTAAACCTATGCCTCTAGTTCTGGACTTCCTGACCCCAGGGAAGAGACTTTGTCTATTTATCCTATCCATGTCCCTCATAATTTTATAAACCTCTATAAAGTCACCCCTCAGCCTCTGACGCTCCAGGGAAAACAGCCCCAGCCTATTCAACCTCTCCCTATAGCTCAAATCCTCCAACCCTGGCAAAATCCTTGTAAATCTTTTCTGAACCCTTTCAAATTTGACAACATCCTTCCGATAGGAAAGAGACGAGATTTGCATGCAATATTGCAAAAGTGGCCTAACGATTGTCTTGTACAGCTGCAACATGATCTCCCAACTCCTGCACTCAATACTCTGACCAATAAACGAAAACATACCAAACGCTTTCTTCACTATCCTATCTACACTTTCAAGGAGCTATGAACCTGCACTCCAAGGTCTCTTTGTTCAGCAATACTTAAGTGTATAAGTCCTGCTAAGATTTGTTTTCCCAAAATGGAGCACCTTACATTTATCTAAATAAAACTCCACCTGCCACTTCTCAGCCCATTGGCCCATCTGATCAAGGTAATCTGAGGTAACCTCCTTTGCTGTCCACTACATCTCCAATTTTGGTATCAGCTGCAAACTTATTAACTAATTCTCTTATGCTCGCATCCAAATCATTTATATAAATGATGAAAAGTAGTGGACCCAGCGCCAATCCTTGTGGCGCTCCACTGGTCACAGGCCTCCAGTCTGAAAAATAACCCTCCACCACCACCCTCTATCTTCTACCTTTGAGCCAGTTCTGTATACAAATGGCTAGTTCTCCCTGTATTCCATGAAATCTAACCTTGCTAATCAGTCTCCCCTGAGGAACCTTGTCAAACGCCTTACTGAAGTCCATATAGATCACGCTCACCACTCTGCCCTCATCAATCCTCTTTGTTACTTCATCAAAAACTCAATCAAGTTTGTGAGACATGATTTCCCATGCACAAATCTATGTTCACTATCCCTTATCAGTTCTTGCCTTTCCAAATACATGTACATTCTGTCCCTTAGGATTCCCTCCAACAACTTGCCCACCACCGATGTTAGGCTTACTAGTCTATAGTTCCCCAGCTTGTCCTTACCGCCTTTCTTAAACAGTGGTACCGTGTTAGCCAACCTCCAGTCTTCCAGCACCTCACCTGTGAATATCGATGAAACAAATATCTCAGCAATCACTTCCCTAGCTTCCTACAGAGTTCTAGGGTACACCTGACCAGGTCCTGGGGTTTTATCCACTTTTATGCATTTCAAGACATCCAGCACTTCCTCCTCTGTAATATGGACATTTTTCAAGATGTCACCATCTATTTCCCGACATTTTATACCTTCCACGTTCTTTTCCACAATTAACACTTATGCAAATTACTCATTTAGTATCTCCCCCATCTCCTGCGGTTCCACACAAAGGCTGTCTTGCTGATCTTTGAGGGGCCTTTTTCTCTAGGAGACAGTGAGGTCTGCAGATGCTGAAGATCAGAGTTGAGAGTGTATTGCTGGAAAACCACAGCAGGTCAGGCAGCATCCGAGGAGCAGGAAAATGGACGTTTCAGGCCGGAACTCTGAAGAAGGACCCCACTCTCTCCCTAGTTACCCTTTTGTCCTTAATAAATTTGTAAAACCCTTTGGATTCTCCTTAATTCTATTTGCCAAAGCTATCTCATGTCCCCCTTTTGCCCTCCTGATTTCTCTCTTAAGTATACTCATACTGCCTTTGTACTCTTCTAGGGATTCACTCGATCTATCCTGTCTATACCTGACATATGCTTCCTTCTTTTTCTTAACCAAACCCTCAATTTCTTTAGTCATCCAGCATTCCCTATACCTACCAGCCTTCCCTTTCACCCTGACAGGAATATACTTTTTCTGATGGTATTAGGGAAGAACTTTCAAAAGCTAATTGGGGGCAGATGTTCGCAGGGAAAGGGACGGCTAGAAAATGGGAAGCCTTCAGAAATGAGATAACGAGGATCCAGAGAAGTATATTCCTGTTAGGGTTAAAGGAAAGAGTGGTAGGTATAGGGAATGCTGGATGACTAAAGAAATTGAGGGTTTGGTTAAGAAAAAGAAGGAAGCATATGTCAGGTATAGACAGGATAGATCGAGTGAATCCCTAGAAGAGTACAAAGACAGTATGAGTATACTTAAGAGAGAAATCAGGAGGGCAAAAGGGGGACATGAGATAGCTTTGGCAAATAGAGTTAAGGAGAATCCAAAGGGTTTTACAAATTTTGGGAAAGCAAATCTTAGCAGGACTTATACACTTAATGGTAAGGTCCTAGGGAGTGTTGCTGAACAAAGAGACCTTGGAGTGCAGGTTCATAGCTCCTTGAAAGTGGAGTCGCAGGTAGATAGGATAGTGAAGAAGGCGTTTGGTATGCTTTCCTTTATGGTCAAAGTATTGAGAACAGGAGTTGGGAGGTCATGTTTGCGGCGGTACAGGACATTGGTTAGGCCACTGTTGGAATATTGCGTGCAATTCTGGTCTCTTTCCTATCGGAAAGATGTTGTGAAATTTGAAAAGGTTCAGAAAAGATTTACAAGGATGTTGCCAGGGTTGGAGGATTTGACTAAAGGGAGAGGCTGAATAGGCTGGGGCTGTTTTCCTTGGAGTGTCGGAGGCTGAGGGGTGACCTTATAGAGGTTTACAAAATTATGAGGGGCATGGATCGGATAAATAGACAAAGTCTTTTCCCTGGAGTGGGGAAGTCCAGAACTAGAGGACATAGCTTTAGGGTGAGAGGGGAAAGATATAAAAGAGACCTAAGAGGCAACTTTTTCACGCAGAGGGTGGTACATGTATGGAATGAGCTGCCAGAGGAAGTGGTGGAGGCTGGTACAATTGCAACAGTTAAGAGGCAATTGGATGGGTATATGAATAGGAAGGGTTTGGAGGGATATGGGCCGGGTGCTGGCAGGTGGGACTAGTTTGGGTTGGGATATCTGGTCGGCATGGACGGGTTGGACCGAAGGATCTGTTTCCATGCTGTACATCTATGACTCTATGACCATCAAAATTAGCCTTCCTCCAATTTAATCTCCTTTTTCATTTGTCTTCACTTTTCAGTTCTTACTGAATTTCTGCCAATATCAGGATTGACACCGTGTAAATTGTGAGTGTAAACTGTTGAGGTTTCAGTGACTTTTTAATCCCATAGACAGCAAAGCAGAAAATATTTTCTTTTCTTTGATGGGTTGTGAATGTTGCTAGCAAGGCCAGAATTTATTGCCCAACCCTAATTGAACTGATTGGCTCTCTGGAACATTTCAGGGGGTACTAAAGTTGCTCTAAGTCTGGAGTCACATGTCACCCAGACCATTCAAGCATTGCAGATTACCTTACCTGAAGGGGAATAGTGAACCAAATAGGTTTTTACAATTAATGGTGGTCTCACTGTTACTGAGACCAGTTTTACAGTTCCACTTGCAGTTTTGTATACAGTCCCACCTGCCAGCACCCAGCCCATATCCCTCCAAAGCTTTCCTATTCATATACCCATCCAAATCCCTTTTAAATGTTGCAATTTTACCAGCCTCCACCACTTCCTCTGGCAGCTCCTTCCATACACGTACCACCCGCTACGTGAAAAAGTTGCCCCTTAGGTCTCTTTTATATCTTTCACCTCTCACCCTAAAACTATGCCGTCTCGTTCTGGACTTCCCCCACCCTAGGGAAAGGACTTTGTCTATTTATCCTATCCATGTCCCTGTGTGAAGAAGAAGCTTGAAAAAGGTTGAGGAATTTCAATTATGAAAATAATTTGGAGAAGTTGGGACTGCATTCCTTGCTGAAGGCCAAGAGGAGATTTGATTAAAGCATTCAAAATCATGACAGTTTTAAACAGAGTAAATGGGAAGAAAATGTTCCCATCCTGTGAAAGGATGGAGAACAAGAAGACACCATTTTAAGGAAATAGTAAAAGAAAGAAAAGTGATTAGGAGAAAAGTTTTTCAAGCACAAGTAATTAGGATCTAGAATGCAATGTCTAATATTGTGGTGGAGATGGGTTCAACTGAGGCTTTCAACAGAGAATTAGATGATTATCTGGACAGAATAACATGCAGGATTATAGGGAGGAGGCAGATATGTGGCATTAGGAGATCTGCCAATTTGAAGAACTAGCACAGATACATTCGGCCAAATGGCCTCATGTTTCTGTGGTTATTTGTGAGAAACAAGTTGTAATTTTTACAGCTAATGGAGACTGAAAAGAGGCAGAAAAAGGAATACTGCTTCCCTTTATGTAATGACTTCACGTGAACCAAATTCTCAACTCTTCATTCAGGTGCAGTGGTCTCTCAACTCACCTATTAATGGCTAAGCAGTGTGTGAGGGTCAGATAATAACATTGAAATTCTGAGGCAGGAACTGGTTAGTCAATTTGTGTCAGAAGGCATAAAAATGGCCAGACTTCTATATCCGTATAATCAACATTAACCAAGTTACATATAAAATGTCATGACACACACTTCGGAAAATGTGCTGAAACTCAAGTCCACTGGTCCAAGGTTGTCATAAAAGCTGAAGATTTCATTAAATTATTCAAAGTTCCTCCAATTTAACTGTCTACTGTACTCACCAGATATCACTGACCACATTTCCATATTTAACAAGAAACTACTGTTTATTATAAATAAATAAATTCTAAAAACAGGAAACAAAGTATGAATTACCAATTCTTCTAGCTTAAGATCGATCCCCTTTCTAAATCACTACTCACAAATGGAGACAGACACAAACAAGTAAACAAAAACACATGGATGTTACTGGTCGAAGGAAAAGTACTGGACAAACATAATTCGGAGATGCCGGTGTTGTACTGGGGTGTACAAAGTTAAAAATCACACAACACCAGGTTATAGTCCAACAGGTTTAATTGGAAGCACACTAGCTTTCGGAGCGACACTCCTTCATCAGGTGATCACCTGATGAAGGAGCTTCGCTTCGAAAGCTAGTGTGCTTCCAATTAAACCTGTTGGACTATAACCTGGTGTAGTGTGATTTTTAACTTTGGACAAACATAGTTCAATTGCAAAGAATTCATTCATTTTGCATCATCTGATCACTGATCACTTTTTTCCAGAATCATTTGTTAAAGATGGAGATAGTTAACAGATTATTTGTTCATACTTTCAAATCACTGGCTAGAGGCAATAGCAAATGATGGAATATGTGAGGTAATTATTCAGTTTTTAGTTCCTGCAGTGCACAGAGAGAAACAAAGAAAACCAGAGAGAAATACCAAGAGGCTGTCTCTTGCAGTCTGAAGACCTGTGTCTACCTCTGTACTGTTCACACAGAAACTATAAACTTGTCCAGAAGCCAGTGTTGCTGTCATGCGGATGAGTTTGGGCTTACACAACTGATCCCAACTGGACAACCAATCTGTCTCTGAGTGACCACGTTGCACCAACAAAGCCATGAGAGTTTAGATATATTCCCCACTGCTTGAATAAAATAACAGTGTAAACACAACTCACAATGAGTTCCAGTAACTTAATTTCAAAAATGTAGCAACTCCTTCCATTGTCTTTGGTTTATTGCAATTATTTTAGCAATTGGACCACAATCCAAAATAAAAGATGTGGTCTGTACAATAGACTGTCTAGAGGTAGGGAGAATGCTGATGTTTTATCTGACATCATCAGTTGAGCACAGATTCTACTGCCCTTTAACACCTTTCATTTAATATTTCAGGACTTTGCAAACCTGATAAAAGCTGGGCGTTTGAAGCCAAAACGAACAGACATTAGCCCATACTGGATTGATGGAAGAGTCTACCTTTCTGAGCTAGCTCATGGGCTGCAGATGTATTATTACTGGACTCCCCTGTATGGTGACAGGGATGAGGCAGCTTGTAATGCCAACACATACCTGCTGAAAGAGCCAAATACTTCCATAAGCCAGATCGATATAGAAGAATCCATTGACACTTCCAGCTTTGAAGGAGACCAACCTTTCTAATATCTTTCTGCCAGCTCTTTCTACCAGCTATTCAATGAATCTCATTCATCTGCTTTTTATTGCTGCATAGTTCTGGAAGTGTTTCTTTTTAAAATATGCAATCAAATCCCTTTTGAAGTTACCATTACATTTACTATACTAGAGTTCAGACAGTACATTTCAAAGGACAAAAACTCACTACATAAAAAGTATTCTCATCTCCCTTGATTCCTTTAACAATATCTACCATATAGAAGGACAAGACCAAGAGAAATAAAGGAACACCACCACTTGCAAGTTCATCTGCAGGATGCTCATCATCCTGATTATGAAATATATTGTCACTGGGTCAAAATCCTGGAATTCATGGCTGATCAATAAACTCAATATTCTGTTCCTTTCTCCCTGTAGCCCTTTATTCCTTTAGTCCTAAGAACTATATCTAACTTCTTTTTAAAAACATTCAATGTTTTGGCCTCAACTGCTTTCTGTGGAAGAGATTATTGTCTTTGCCACCAATTCCATTCCATATCTACTAACTCCTCTCTCATTAGAAATTGTCTGAGGTAGAGTTAGCCTGCTTGCAAACTTGCTATCATGCCTTACCTCAAAATGAGCTTCCAATTATGTGCCTGTGTCTTCACCACGATTGACTGTTTCAACTATCTACAAGATATGGGTGGCATGATGGCTCAGCAGTTAGCACTGCTGCCTCATAGTGGAAGGGACCTGGGATGGATTCTAGCTTTGGGCAACTGAGCAAACTCCACACAGATATTTTCCCCGTGTCTATGTGGGTTTCCTCCAGGTTCTCCGGTTTCCACCCACAGTCCAAAGGTATGCAGGTTAGGTGAATTGGCCATGCTAAATTGCCCATAGTGCTCAGGGATGTGTAGTTTAGGTGCATTAATCTGGGGAAATATTGGGGAATGGGTCTGGGAGGGTTACTCTTTGGAGGGTCAGTGTGAACTTGTTGAACCAAATGACCAGTTTCCACAATGCAGGGATTCTATGATGATCCACTGCAGAAATTTACCAAAGATCCTTAGAGAGCATCTTCTAAACTCACCACCACTTCCACCTAAATGGACTAAGGGCAGCAGATGCATGAGAACCTGCAAGGCATTCGCCATCCTGATTTGGAAATATTCCTTCAGTTCCACTGGATCACTATCCTGGAATTTCCAACCTAAAGGCATTGTGGGTCTAGCTATAGCACATGAACTGTCAAGAAGACAGTTCACCACGACCTTCCAATGAGCAACTAGGCATGTACTACAAATGCTAGCCCAGTCATCCATGCCCACATCGCATGAATAAATTAGAAAAAAAAATTCTTCCCCATGTTCTCTATGTCGATGAATGCTGTTAGTTTTTTTTGTTCTGGGAGGTCACGTTGTTATCGATGCGCCAATGCTTTAATAACAGACCCCCTTGAAAGTCAACAAAAATCCCAGTGTATAAAGCAGTTGTCAAACACTGCAATGAGACCTGGACTATCTATCAGCAACATAACGTGAGCGAAATTCCGCCAGGCACGCCTCTGACCCATTCTCCAGATTCAATGGGACGATTCTTAAATTAATGCTAGTGTCATTGTTAAAGCCACAAGCATTCAGACTTAAATCCTGCAATTTTGAGGTCAGCTCTGAAAAATGATTCCCTCAGCAAGTTCTATCTTTTCAAATTGACATTGTTGGTGGTGGGGGAGGTGTGAGAGAAAGCAAGTGCTACCAAAAGCAGCTCACAACCACATTCACAAGGAACAACTAGGTACTGGTAATAAATGCTGGGCCAGCCAGGGGCACCCACGAATAAATGAATTTAAAGCAAAAAGACCCAGGGCAGAAACAGGCAGCTCACCCAGTAAGATAGCTGCTGCTCATGTTCCTGCCCTGGGTTTTTTTGTTGGTTTCTGCTGAGTCATCGCGTCTCTTGTCTCCATGGAGACGCCCTCCCACCGTGACCTGTAACTCACAAACCTGGATGGGAGGGGGGGAGGGAGGTTTTAAAGGGGCTGTGGGCTGGAAGTTTATTTTGAAGAGGGGGGATTTTTTTGTGGGGGTGTGGGGTTTGAAGGGGTTATTTGACTCCCCCCGCTGGATATTTGAAGGGGCGGGGGAAGGGAAGGATTTTCCCAGATGTTGGCTGCGGGACTGCAGCAGTTTTCTTGCGCCCCTGCCCAGGAGAGTGGGCGCTGTGTCAGGGAAGGTGCAGATGTCCCGCCGCTGCTGCGGGGCCGAGTCCTGTTCCAGGATTTTGGGGAGATGCAGTTGCCGAGCTTCCCGCCCGCCGTCTTCCAGCTGCAGCATCTGGAGGAGTTACACCTGGAGGGGAACCTGATCGAGGAGATCCCGCCTCAGATCGGGCGCTTGCGGAGGTTGCGGGTCCTCTACCTGAACGGGAACAGGCTGCAGCAAGTGTGCGAGGAGCTGGGCGAGCTGCAGCGTCTGCAGAGCCTGGACTTGAGCGACAACCCGCTCAACTGCAGCGCCCTCACCGAGACCCTGTGCCGCCTGCGGCAGCTGCGGGAACTCCGCCTGTACCACAACAACCTCAAGCAGCTCCCAGGCCAGCTCTGCAAGAAACTCCGCCACCTGCAGCTGCTGGGCTTGTCAGGGAATAAGCTGGAGTCGCTGCCCTGGGAAATCAGGAGCCTCAGCGAATTGCAGCAACTTTACCTGCAATGCAACAACTTACAGGGTTTACCCGTCGGCTTCTGCCAGCTGCACCATTTAGAGGTATTGGATCTCAGGGACAATGAAATGATTTCCCTCCCAGCCGATATCAACTGTTTGCAAAACCTGAAACACCTCTACCTCGCCGATAACAACCTGGCATTTATTCCACAGACTCTGAGTAGCTGCAGCAGCCTGTGTGTATTAGACATCAGCAGAAACAGACTGGACCCCCACCACCTCTGTCCACTCCCAGGCTCTCTGGCCGAACTTGACCTGTCCGGGAACCGACTGCACACAGTCCCGGCTGTCGTCTGCGAGCTCGGCGCCGCCTTACAGCTGCTCTACCTGAAAAACACGCACATCAGAAACCTTAGCTGTTGCTTCTCCCAGTTAACAGGACTTCGCCTTTTGGACCTCAGCCAAAATGTTCTGCGGTACTTTCCGAAGCAAATCTGCAGCCTGGGCCATCTGGAAGTTCTGTCATTGGATGACAGCAAACTGAAAGAGGTACAAACCTTCCTGGTCAGAATCGAGCAGAACAGAGGGTGGGGGAAGAGAAAATGGGAGGGGACGGGGGAAGGTGGAAAGAACAGCATTTGTACATATTTCCGAATAAACCTGTTCAGAGATATTATTACACAGCTCTAGAGCAGGTGGGGGCTCGAACCTAGCAAAAGTGAGAACTGCAGACACTGGAAATCAGAGTCTAGATTAGAGTGGTGATGGGAAAGCATTGCAGGTCAGGCAGCATCCGAGGAGCAAGAAAATCGACGTTTTGGGCAAAAGCCCTTAGTCAGGAATGGGCCTTATACCTGGCCTGCCTGACTCACTCAAAGGACCACATCACACAAGAGCCCCCAGACAATTAGCAGAAAGATTCTTACTGGAGATTCCATATGATTCATGGAGACCAGGATTCAGATGCTAAAACGTATTTTGAGCATAAAATTTTAATATATTGGTAAGGTCCTGGAGAGTGTTGCTGAACAAAGAGACTTTGCAGTGCAGGTTCATAGCTCCTTGAAAGTAGAGTTGCAGGTAGGTTGGGATAGTGAAGAAAGCATTTGGTATGCTTTCTTTTATTGGTCAGAGTATTGAGTACAGGTGTTGGGAGGTCATGTTGCGGTTGCCCAGGACATTGGTTAGGCCACTGTTGGAATATTGCGTGCAATTCTGGTCTCCTTCCTATCTGAAAGATGCTGTGAAACTTGAAAGGGTTCTGAAAAGGTTTACAAGGATGTTGCCAGGGTTGGAGGATTTGAGCTATGGGGAGAGGCTGAACAGGCTGGGGCTGTTTTCCCTGGAGCGTCGGAGGCTGGGGGGTGACCTTATAGAGGTTTACAAAATTATGAGGGGCATGGATAGGATAAATAGATAAAGTCTTTTCCCTGGGTGGGGGAGACCAGAACTAGAGGGCATAGGTTTAGGGTGAGAGGGGAAAGATATAAAAGGGACCGAAGGGGCAACTTTTTCACGTAGTGGGTGGTACGTGTGTGGAATGAGCTGCCAGAAGAAGTGGTGGAGGCTGGTACAATTGCAACATTTAAAAGGCATTTGGATGGGTAAATGATTAGGAAGGGTTTGGAGGGATATGGGCTGGGTACTGGCAGGTGGGACTTGATTTGGTTGGGATATCTGGTCAGCATGAATGGGTTGGACCGAAGGGCCTGTTTCCATTCTGTACATCTCTATGGCTCTGTGACTCTATATGTAAGAACTATGTTTAAAGAGGCTACTGTAAGAACTGTATTTCGGGATTCTACTGCCACCTCAAAGTTGTTCTACTGCACTTGCTGAATAAAGAGGCTATTTTTGCCATTCACTGATTTCGGTCATTATTTAAACATGATCCCAAAAAGGGCTGTGAAGGCTCAGTTTGGTAATCCAAAATCCATCAGTTATATCGGGGTTATGGGGTTGGGGTGAGTAAAATATCAATAGGCAATTATATTGAATGTGGGGCATACTCAACAGTCTGAATGGCTTACTCCTGTTCATATGTCCCTGTAGAATCCGTTTTTGCAGCTTTCCTTTTTATCCTGTATATTAGTTCAGACAGATCTAAGTGGAAGCAACTGTGGGCATCACACACAAAATAACTGCCAGTAAATGACTCTGGGCTGGAAATGTGGCCAGAATCGAGGATATGTTTTTGTGGTGGGAGGAAGTCCTGTCATACAGGAGCAGTTGTCTCACTGACCAACAGGAAAACACTAGCCCTGGTCTCTCTAAACAGAGAGCAAACCAAACTAGCAGTATAATTCCGATTCTGCTGCCTACTGATATTTAGTTGGTAGTTCTGGTCTGAGATCACCAAATGACACTCCCATATTTTGTTGGCAACAACAAAATCCTCATTACATTCGCAGGTCGCTCCAGGAATAAAGAATTTGAGCAAACTGAAGACCCTCGGTTTGACTGGGAACAGGTTCCGGGCTTTTCCCCAAGAAATTTGCTTTGTGAAATCCTTGGAAAAATTATATCTGGGACAAGATCACGGGATGAAGTTCATCCACATACCTGAGGAAATTTCCCAACTTGTGGTAAGTGATGAAAATTGGAATATCAAAGGCTCAGTGAGCTCTAACAAGCTCTGGTTATTGTGGACAAGGGGGAATGCATCTGTGATAACTTAGCCGGCACATCCCAATGTTCTCTGTATAAATGACCAGTGCTTAGAATGGAGTGATGGTGGTGTCTTGACAATATCCCTGCCATGGCACACCCTCCTCATTCCTGAAGAAGGGCTTATGCCTGAAACCTCGATTCTCCTGCTCCTTGGATGCTGCCTCACCTGCTGCGCTTTTCCAGCAACACATTTTTCAGCTCTAATATCCCTGCTATGTAATCCAGAGGTTGAAGTTCTGTAGATATGAGTTCAAACCCACCCACTGTCATAGCTTTAAACATAAAGCTAACCTTAATCATAACAGCCATGAAATATTAAGTAGGAGCAATGAATACTGTCGTCACATTGAATAAAAGAATTACAACTGTTTGTAATCCTGTTGAAATGTTAACTTGTTCCAAAACCCCCACTCCCCCCCCCCCGCCCACTTCTTAAAAAGGGTCATTGGGCCTGAAATGTTGACCGTTTTCTCTCCACAGAGGCAACACTATAGGATACAGTGTTGTATAAGTCTCAATGTGTTGGTCAGAAGGTTGAAGTGAGATTGAAATGGTGTGCATCATAAGATTTTTTAAGATAGTTTTGCATCTGCAAGGAGAGTGATCAGTTAGAAAAATCAATAAAGTCACAAGTGGGAGTTGTTCACAGATCGCCTGCCATGGCAACACTATAGGGACAGCACTGTATAAAACAAGAAATAACGGAGCAAAATATAACAAAGAATTGTGGATGCTGGAAATCTGAAACACAAACAGATATTGCCAGAAATTTAACAGGTCCAGCAGAGAGAAAGGGGAGTAAACAATACAAGTCCAATGATCCTTCTTCACCTTGTACAATTTCTCTTTTAACTCCTCTCACTTTCTTTAGATCAAAGTCATGGCAATGGGTACCCACATGGGCCCAATTATGCCTGTCTCATAGAATGATAGAATCCCTGCAGTGTGTAAGCAGGCCATTCGGCCCACTAAAACCACACTGACCCTCCTAAGAGCATCCCAAACCCTATCCTATCCCTGACACTCTGTATTTCCCATGGCTAATCCACTAAGTCAGCACATCCTTGAACACAATGGGCAATTTAGTGATGGCCAATCATTCTAGTGTGCTCATCTTTGGACTGTGGGAGGAAACCCACACAGACATGGGAAGAATATGCAAACTCCACACAGTCACCTGAGGGTAGAATTGAACCCTGGCATTGTGAGGCAGCAGAGCAGCACAGTGGCACAGTGGTTAGCACTGCTGCCTCACAGCGCCTCAGACCCAGGTTCATTTCTCGCCTCAGGCGACTGACTGTGTGGAGTTTACACATTCTCCCCGTGTCTGCGTGGGTTTCCTCCAGGTGCTCCGGTTTCCTCCCACAGTCCAAAGATGTGCAGGTCAGGTGAATTGGCCATGCTAAATTGCCCATAGTGTTAGGTAAGGGGTAAATGTAGGGTGGGTTGCGCTTCAGCGGGTCGGTGTGGACTTTTTGGGCCGAAGGGCCTGTTCCCACACTGTAACGTAATCTAATCTAATCTAATCAGAGCTAACCACTGAGCTACTGTGCTGCCTCTTAGTGGGGTATGTGGAACATTCATTGTTCCAGTCCTACTCTGAGCCCTCCCCCATAACTCTTTCCCCTGTAATTGCTGACATAATCAGTGCTGCCTCCATCGCTCATTCGGAATTGGAAAAATTATCAACTTTCTTTCCATTTTGCACCCTGATCTTATCTTCTTTTGATCAATCTCTGATTTCTTCTTTCCCTTTCTCAACATTTCTGCTTCCACTTCTGAGAACAGACTGGTCACCGATTTCCACTACAAACCCGCTAACCCCCACAGTTACCTGTACGACACATCCTCATACCCTGCTTTCTGTAGAGACTCCATTTCTTTGAAGAAGGGTTACTGGACCCGGAATGTTAACTCTGCATTCTCCCAACAGATGCTGCTAGACCTGCTGAGTGTCTCAGGAACTAATGAAGGCTTGAAACAGCAATAGTTGAGGGTGACTTTAATCTTCACATCGAGTAGACAAATCAAAGACAGGCAGGAGATGACTTCACAATGTATTCATGGTGGTTTCATGGAACAAATACATTCTAGAACCCATAGGCAATAAGCTATCTTGGACTTGATCATGTGTAATGAGACATGATTAATTAAGAACATCATAGTAAAGGATTGTCTAAACATGCTTCAGTTTGAGTTGGAAATGTTGGTGCACATCTAATTTCTTAAACTTAAATCAAGTTATGAAGACAGAGTTATGGAGTGGAATGGGACAGAAATGTAGATATTGAGATGGGAGAGGAACAGTGGCAGATTTTTCATTATTTTCAACAAAGATACATTCCATTGAAAAAGAAAGATTTTACAGCATGAAGCACCATCTGCAGCTAGGTAAGGAAATTAAGTATGATGTCATAATGAAAGAAAAGGCTCAAAACACAGTGAAATTGAGTGGTAGGCCAGAATATTGGGAGGCTGGGATGATAAGAAAAGATGACTAAAAAGGAAAATAAAGAGGGAGAAATTTTGAGTATGTGAGAAAGCTAGCAAGAAATATATAAACAAACAATTGTCAGCTGTACCTCAGTTCAAGTTTGCTGTTCACTCAGAGCTGAAAATGTGTTGCTGGAAAAGCGCAGCAGGTCAGGCAGCATCCAAGGAACAGGAGAATCGATGTTTCGGGCATAAGCCCTTCTTCAGGAATCTGTTCACTCAGAGTCAAGGCTTTCTGTCATAGATCATCATGTAACTAAAAAAGCTAATTCTCAATCTGCAAATCTTTGGACCTGGTGCAGGATGAAGTAGTGACAGACAATAAAAGCTTTTCTTGTATGTACAAAAGGTACAAGTAAGCTTAAGTGAGCATTGGTCCTTAGAGGATGAAAAATTAATACAAGAAAAGGAGGAAGGAATGGAGAGTTTGAAGGAGTACTTTATATGAGTATTCTATATTGTCGTCAGGGTTGATTGCAAAAAAAATCTTAACAATATTGGGAAATAAATAGGAAAAAAGAGAAGGAATTTAAAATAATAATGATGATTTCTCACTCAATTCTGACTTGATACTATTCTGCCTTTCCTTCACTGCTGCTGTGTTAAAATCCTGGAATTCCTTCTCTAACGGCATCTGTTGTGGCCATGTCCACCCAAACTATCGAGAACCTTGATAGGTATTTATTGACAGCAATACTTCATTTGGTATAAGTCTAAGTTACTAATTCCAGGTGGAGAAGGATGCTCACACAAAATCTTCAGCATAAGAGAGGCTCAATCATTTCCAACAGAATAGGTTTATTATATAACACTTAACAATTAGTTGTATTATGTCTGAGTTGGATGGCATTGTAAGACCTCAAGCTAGATTTAAAAGTCAGTGCACATTTGTATTGAGTGAAATAGAATTTAGCAGTTTGGACAACAAACCAAAGTTGCAACACTGCTTAACTCCTCCCAGGAACAGCCCTTCATATCGTTATCTCATGATGTCAGTTAATCCTTTCTGATACTAACTGCCTTCCACAGAATCAGAAGTCACACAACACCAGGTTATAGTCCAACAGGTTTATCTGAAATCACAAGCTTTCAGAGCACTGGTGCTTCGTCAGGTGAAGTGACTTTCAAACAAACCTGTTGGACTATAACCTGGTGTCGTGTGACTTCTGACTTTTTCCACCCCAGTCTAACACCTGCATGGCTGCCTTATACAAGATCTCTTTGTGATCTCTAAAAAGCTATTTTCCAGTTACAAAATTTTAATACAATAAGTTACAAATTTATAAAACTAAAATAGGCTTAATACCTCATCTCCCCTCAAGTCTCTGACTTTATAGATTCTAGTGATCTTGAGTCTTGACTAGCCTGAATATGTGGTGGACTGAGAGTTCAGTTTTTTAATTGTTTGAGCTTTGTTGATTTGGCTGTTGATTTCATGCTGGAGGTGACCATAGCTGATTAGGCTCTTGATGATCTTCATTAGGGTTCATTCTTCAAAGGAGCAATGAGCTATGATTCATTAGTGAGACAAAATCTGCAATATTGATATATTAGTGAGTTATTGCCATCAGGAATCCTGATGAAGGGCTTATGCCCGAAATGTCGATTCTCCTGCTCCTCAGATGCTGCCTGACTTGCTGTGCTTTTCCAGCACCACACTCTGGGCTCTGATCGCCAGCATCTGCAGTCCTCACTTTCTACTGTATTGCATGACAGCACCATGAGTGCTGAAATCCTTAATCCATACTGTTTGCTCTTACTGCTCAAGTCTTGGGAGAGTTTGAGGTAAAATCATTTGTTCTACTTAGCTGTTTGTCGCTGACAAAATTTCTGTTCTTTGAGATAAATGTTTTTTAGTTGCATGGGATTCCTTCATGCAGTCAACCACCTTTTGGAGAGAATAGTGAGCTGCTTTTAGTTTTCTCCCCATTTGTTGTTCTGATGGTGAACAGCCAGATTACATTCAGTGAAATGGTAGCTCAGTGGAGCTAGAAAAATCTGTGATCTTCTTTGAGGTTTTGTGACTATATGGACTCCACATTGAGCTTATACAAGGATAACTTAGTGAACTTATTAAGCGCTGGGACCCTGAAATAGTCATAGTTTTCAAAGATTTCATTGGCAAAATATGTTCTGTTATTAAATATGGAATTTCCAAGACATACAAGGCTATGGAACAAGTGTTAGAAAATGGGATTATTGACTGGCATGGACTCGATAGGCCAAAAGATTTTTTTCTATGTTGTAGACCTCTATGATTCAATATAACCACATCTGAGATTACATAGGTGGCAAATAATTTGACAGTGAAATTTCTTGACTTTGATCCATTGACATAAGTAGTTGACTTTAGTTACATAGCAGTGCCTTCTAACACAAACAGGTTAGTCCATATATGTCCCATGATGAGGCTTCAGAAAAGATTTACAAGGATATTGCCAGGGTTGGAGGATTTGAACTACAGGGAGAGGCTGAATAGGCTGGGACTGTTTTCTCTGGAGCGTCGAAGACTGAGAGGTGGCCTCATAGAGGTTTATAAAATCATGAGGGGCATGGATAGGATAAATAGACAAAGTCTTTTCCCCGGGGTGGGGGAGTCCAGAACTAGAGGGCATAGGTTTAGGGTGAGAGGGGAAAAGATATAAAAGGGAGCTAAGGGGCAACTATTTCACGCAGAGGGTGGTGCGTGTATAGAATGAGCTGCCAGAGGAAGTGGTGGAGGCTGCAACATTTAAAAGGCATCTGGATGGGTATTTGAATAGAGAGGGTTTGGAGGGACGTGAACCAAGTGCTGGCAGGTGGGACTAGATTAAGTTTGGATATCTGGTCAGCATGGACGAGTTGAGCCAAAGGGTCTGTTTCCATGCTGTACATTTCCATGCTGTACATTTCTATGCTGTACATTTCTATGACTCTATAGTGGAAAAGATAGTTGGGATCAGTCATTCCCTTCTTTCATAGTGATGTATGACAATCAGTCATGTGATTGTCTCTTTGTTAAGTGACTCCTAGCTGCTGTATGGAAGGTGAGCTTGAACTCTACATTTGGACATGTCCAGGTTTCTTTGCTGTATCTTGTTCAAGACACCAGTTCTTTATGAAGGAGGCTAATGGGTCAAAAGAAGTTATATGATTGGTTCAAAGTGTACAGTATTAGTTGCATTCTTTTATAATCTTTCAAAAGTATCCATCACTTTGCTTATATTGTCATTTTAAAATATGATCTGCTACTCTACCTGCAAAACAAAGTGCTGAAGGAGCTGAGAAGATGTAGAAGCATCTGTGGCTGGAAAACAGCTAAAAAAAACCTTTGATTCTAATACCTTTTCTTTGGAATACAATTTGCATTGAGATGGAATGGACAGGGAAGAATCCCTCAAAATTGTTTGAAAGAAACCTGGAACTATACTTGAAGCTGTAACCCGCTAAGCCACTTCTGGTACTGTTACTTGGGATAAAAATTGATGGTTAACTTTCTTTCCCCCCCACTTCTAACCTAATGATGGAGGGAAGGTCATTGATGAAGTCGCTGAAGACAGTTGTCTAGGACATAGAACCTGAAGAACTCCTGCAGAGATGTCCTGGAGCTGAAGTGAAACCTTCTAAAACCACAACTATCATCCTTCATGCTGAATATGACATCAACCAGTGGGAGCCCTTTCCCTGATACCCATTGATTCCAGTTTTGCGACAGTTCCTTGATGCCACATTCAATCAAATGAAGCCTTCATGTGAACAGCAGTCACTCTCACCTCTCCCCTGGAATTTAGCTCTTTTGTTTGAGCTAAGCCTGCAATGAGAATAGAAGTGGAGTGGTCCTGGCTGAACTCACACTTAGCATTAGTGAGCAGGTTATGCTGAGCATGTGCTGCTTGATAACACTGTCGATGACACCTTCCATCACTTTACTGATGATTGAGAATAGACTGATGGAGCAGTAATTGGCTGAGATGGATCTGTAGTGCTTTTTGTGCAGAGGGCAATTTTCCACATTGTCAGGTAGATGATACAGTCTCAGGTGTACTGGAACAGCTGACTCAGGGTACAGTCATGTGTTCGATATAACTTTCTCTTGGGATGTGGGTGGTTTTGTGCTTACTGAAGCTGCACTCATCCTGTTATAGTGTGCTGTACCAATGCCCCGACCTTCATTGAGCCTGAGGCCCTGGTTAGGCTTTACTGAAGTCACTATGAGCACTTGGGAACATCACACATTGACCTTGTTAAGAGTGCAGTGTGGATGTACCAGCATGGCCTTGAGAGGTTGAATCACAAAGCTAGACTTGTATTTCAGGAAATTTGGAGGGTTAGGGGTTAAAGGTTTTCAGATGTTCAGGTGGATTGATAGCGCAGATTAGAGAAGTTATTGCCTGTGGTCGCAAGATCCCAGTTTGTGTAACTGCAACCTGTGTTGTGTTTTCAGAACCTGAGAGAATTATACCTCGAGAACAACGAGATTGAGTTTTTGCCATCAACAACTGGGTTGCTCCGGAACCTGGTTGTGCTTGACTGCCATGAGAACCGTTTACTGGAATTACCTCAATCAATTGTGGACATCCCTGGTACTTAGCTCCTTCTGTCAGCAGTCACATCTGCTTCCAGTGTGGTAAAAAAAAACCCAAACAAAAGGTCTGTGCTGAGTTAGTCAATCTCAGAAGGCTACAAAAACTCAGGTGGGAAAACTAAGATGATGGCCAGAGATTTGTGGAAAAACTCTGTGTTATTGGCTGAACAGTGGAAATTTGAGACTGGACACACTGGTATCCTTCCCTCCATATTGCCCTACCCACTCCCTTGACCACATCCACACATTTGAGCCTTTTGTTTTTGTACCCTCACTGATGGAAGACTGTTGATATGAGTCTGTGACAGGGCTACAGATCACTGGAGGATGGCTCTTCCTTTGCTGCTATCAATATTCAACATCAAGGGTGAAGCTCAAACTTGTGCAGGAGCTGGGTAATTTGTGAGGTGATAATATACAACTGAGATCCGTTAACTTGGTACAGACTGAAGAGTAGACCTGTTTACCGCAGTTTGCCTTTTTAAGTGTCACATGTTTATTACTTGCTGTTAAGGATGCAGCTGTGGTTTTATTTCCAGCAGCCTCTGATTTTATGGAAATCATGATCATGGCTGCAGGCACAGGATTGGTAGCTTGGTGGGGGAGGGGATGTATGGTTAATTGTGGGAACAGTGCATCATCCACGTGACCCCATCCACACCCTCAATGATTTTTTTCAGTGGCAGAGGGGGTTGGTGCCAAAGGTCCAGCCTTGATGGGTGGCCAATCAAGAGAAGATGCTGCCAATTATTGCCCCCAATATGCCAACTGGAGACAGCCGATCTTTCCCCTGCCCCTGTGCCTTGTCCACATCCACCCTAGGGTCTGTCACTCAAATAGTTTCGCCCAAGTCCATCACCATCTCTTCCCCACAGCATTTACAGTCATAGAGCTGGAGAGTTTGTGGTGGTGTTGGCTGTTATCACTCTTGGTGATTGTGTTCTCAGAAGCAAACTTCATTCCTGGTAGGGGATGTTCTATCTCAATTGTTAAAAGGCTGATAACTATTAAATAGCTACAGAGCAGCCGGCCAAGCTATCTACTAAACACCCTAGGCACAAACTTCAGATCAAGGAAATGGAGACCGTGAGGAAAATATAGCCAGTCTGAAAGGATCAGTGTTTTCTTTTCCCTTTTGTCTCTTAGTCCAGGAAATTCTGCACAAAACTCCTCAGGAGCTAATGATGCAATTTTGATGACAGGGCACTGAACTGCAATGTCAACCTTTTCCTCACACCACATGTACTATGTGTGTATTTCTGGCATTTTCTGTTTTTATTTGAAGTAAATAGTTGATTGCATTTTTTTGCTTGAACACTAGTAGAGGGGTGATAGATGTAGGACAGACGTCAGAGGCAGTTTCTTTACTCAGTAGTAGGGACCTGGACCACCCTACCTGCAACCTGCCAACTTTAACAGCATTTAAATGGTCATGGGATCAACATATGGATGAAAATGGAATTGTGTAGATTAGATCAGCTTCAGATTGTTGCGCTGACCTGTGAAATCATCGAGGACCGAAGGGCTTGTACTGCACTGTAACATTCTATGTTCTAGAGGTGGGTCCTCCTCTACTCTTTATACAGTCTTTTTTACAAACAAAATTGTAGCTTTCTTTTATATTAAGACCGGCTCTCAGTCAGCCAACCAACCAGCATTCACCCTCAAACCTTGTTTCTGATAAGAACTCCATCCCATTCTGTACATTTTTCCACATCTGTTCTGATTATTCCACCTTCCACAGAGGGGGTGGGGGGGGTGTCTACTTCTGCCCTCACCCCTTTTCTTCCAACAACAACCTCTGTAGGCTCACACTGGTCCTAATTTACTACCTCACCAGCCTCTGCATCCAAAGGCTTGCAAGTTGCCATTTCCTTCACCTCCAACAGGATGCCATTACCAGACACACATTCCTCTCCCTTTCTTTGTCAGAATTCCGCAGGGACCATTCCCTCTGGGTTCCGCAGGGACCATTCCTTTTCCATTCCCCAACATCTCACACTCCCACAGCGTGTTACCACGCAATGACAATAAGTGTAATACCTTCCAGGAGAAGCAAACTGGCAGCTATGTCTGGAATGGTGAGGAGAGAGGAAGTAGTGATTTACCTGTAATTCACACAATCTAGTCTACTGTATTCACTGTTGACAATGTGGTATGAAACACAGGCTAGCTGACCACTTTGCAGAATACCTACTGTCTGTCCACAAAAATGATTGAGCTTCCAGTTAAATGCCACCTAACACACCATAATTTCTGTCTCAAGCCTGCTGCAGTGTTCCAGCAAGCCTCAGAACAGGCTGAAAGAGCAGCACCCCATTTTCTGCTTAGGATCCCTGCACGCTCCAGGACTCAAAAGCAAGTTCAATAATTTTAAGAGGATTCCATCCTTCCATGTTTTGTCCACTTCCCCCACAACCAGTCCTGTTTAACATGGTCATCTATTCTCACGTACTCAATCATAGAACCACGAGTGTGGAAACAGGCCCGTCGGCCCAACAAGTTCACACTGACCCTTTGAAGAGTAACCCACTTAGACCCATTCCCCTACCCTACTATAAATTTTACCCCTGACTAATGCACCTAACCTACACATCCCTGAACATCTTTGGGAATTTAGGCATGGCCAACTCATATAACCTGCACATCTTTGGATTGTAGGAGGAAACCAGAGCACCTGGAGGAAATGCACAGACATGGAGGAGAATGTGCAAAATCACACAGACAGTTGCCCAAGATGGGAATAGAACCTGGGACCTGGTGCTGTGAGGCAGCAGTGCACCAATCTGCTATTTTTAAAAAAAGGCCAAGTTAATGTCTATCCAAGTCATATAACTCAAATGGAATCTGAACTGTCCAATATTAAAATCAGCTGGCATCTTGTAAAATCGAATCAATGTGTAGTCTTAAATTAACATGTTAATCTAACTCAGTTTGCTTTATTCTATAAACTACCCCGATGCTTGTGACAATTTCCTCATGCAATATGCATATAGTTGAGATTGGGGCACTGGAAAAGCATAGCAGGTCAGGCTGCATCCAAGCAGCAGGGGAAAATTGACGTTTCGGACATAAGCCCTTCAGCAGGAATCTACATCGAGCCAACTTGGGATATAATTATTTTAGATAGAGTATTATGCAATGTAACTGGGTTAATCAGTATACTCACAGAAAATGATCCACTTGGAAAAATTGAATTCCAAGTTTGACTGCAGTTACAAGAAAAAAATATTAAACTTAAATAAAGCTACTTGCATAGGTATAAGGAGAAAGTTGGTTAATTTGATTAGGTAAATAAAACAAAGTAAGGGGACCTATAAAAGGTATGACATATCTAACACATTATGTTTGTTGCATTCAGGACAGCTAACCCACTTTCTTGCTCTTAGCTCTCATGATCACTTCCTTTTCCTCTGTTTGGCCGGTTATCAATTCTCTCTCCCTCTCCCTCTCTCTCTCATCCCTTATCCCCACCACCAGGAATTCTTCTTCCGAGCTGCTAACCATTCTGACAAGTCTCTAGACTCTAGATGTTAACTTTGCTTTCTTCCCATACATGCTGCTAGACCAGCTGAGTTTCTCCAGCAATTTCTGTTTTTGCTTCAGATTTCCAGGACAAAACAAAGAATTGCAGATGCTGATGTGGAGGTGCCGGTGTTGGACTCAGGTGGACAAAATTAAAAATCACACAATACCAAGTTACAGTCCAGCACTTCCAAATAAACCTGTTGGACTATAACCTGGTGTTGAGAGATTTTTAAACTTTGTTGCATTCTTTACTTGGATGGTGATTTTCCAAAAAAAAAAGAAATGCATTTTTCAAGATGATGCATGCAGAAAAAAAATCCACTATCCATGAATAATCAGTGATTCACTTGCACAACATTTAGCTCTTCACTTAATTTATACTCTCAATGTCCAGGTTGCTAAATTACTCTTTTCATCTCACTCCCAACTTCCTGATTTTTAAATAGTGACCCCATAGATCTAGATATTCATTCCAAATAACTGATTTGAATCAATTGTGTCAAATTTCTCCAATCAAAAAAAAAACTGGAGAATGATGGCTCCTGGGAAAACACAAGATCACAAACAATAGAACCTATTGTGGGGAAATGTACGTACTTTCGAAAATAAAGTTTAACCAACTACAGTCGGTTGAAAATAAACTACTTTTCTTAAACATGGTGTGATCCTACAGGCTTGAAGCATCTTTTAGCAAGTTGTAATCGGATAAGACATCTCCCAGCAAACTTTGATAAACTGAAGAATCTGGAAATCGCCTCCTTGGAGAGAAACCCACTGGAAAAACCTCTTGATGAAATTTGTCATAAGGGAGTGTCTGCTATATTCCAATACTTTGAGAAATTGAAGACTCAGAACTTGAAAGCAACCAAGGTATTAATATTTCCATTCTTAAGATGTGAAGCATAGGTCAAAGCATATCAGTAATCCCAGGTCTCAATGAAAGGAAATCAGCCGTCCTTGCATAGTTTACTTGATCTCTAAACCACAGCAATGTGATTGAAGAGTTTATCAGCTCTGAAATGGCCCAATGAGAACCTCAGCTTTACTAAGAGGAATAAAATTGGATTGTCCAATTCCCACACATCTGGTGCCAATTCCCATTGGCACCAGACGTGATAGGGGCCTACACACTCATATCAATCCTGCAAAATCCTCTTCATTTATTTCTGGGGGACTGTGCCAAAATTTGGGGGGCTTCTTCTTTCATCATATGGGCATCACTGGCAAGGCCAGCATTTAGTGTCCATCCCTAATTGCCCAGAGGGTAGTTAAGAGTCATTGCTGTGGGCCTGAATCACACATAGGTCAGAAGATGGCAGATTGCCATCCTTAACAGACCAGATGCATTTTGTTTTGACAATTGAAAATGGTTACATCAGCATTAAGCTAATTAGTTTGTATTCCAGACTCTTTATTGAATTAGAATTTAATTACTTGCTATGATGGGATTCAAATTGATGTCCCAAGATCTTAGCCCTGGGATGTGGAATACCAGCCCACCACCACTGTATCCCCAAAGCTGTCTCACAGACTATTCAAGTAACAATCTAACGTATTCACCATCATGGCATCATACCATACAAACAAATTCTCAACAACCCATTACAATCCTTGGTATACCCAAATGCAGCATTGCAATAGTTCACTAGGAGTCTTCAGCATGAAGAAAAGAAAGCTGATTACCACCTACTGCTCCCCTTCAGCTGATCAATCCATACTCCATGTTTAACACCAATTGGAAAAAAGTACTGAGGGTGGCAAAGGCATAGAACATACACTGGATGGGAGACTTAAATGTCTCGCGTCAAAAGTGGCTCGGTAATCCATTTACTGACTAAATTTGCTAAGTCTTCCAGGGCATAGCTGCTAACTTGGGTCTGCAGCAAGTAGTGAGAGAACCAACAAGAGGGAAAGTCTTTGACCTTGTCCTCAGGCTACCTGTCACATGTCAGAGTCATACAGCTCAGATACTGACCCTTCAGTCCAACTTTTCCATTCCAGCCAGGTTTCCCAAACTAAAATAGTCCCATTTCCTGCATTTAGCCCATATCCCCATCCAGATGTCTTTTAAATGTTGTAACTGTACCCACCTCTACCACTTCCTCCGACAGTTCATTCGATACATACACCACCCTCTGTTGCCCCTCAGGTCAGTTTCAAATTTTTCCCTTCTCACCTTAAACCTATGCTTTCTAGATTTGAAATCCCCAGCCCTAGGGAAAAGACCTTTGCTATTCACCTTACCTCTGCTCATGACTTTGCAAGCCTCTTTAGGGTCACTCTTCAATCTTCTATGCCCCAGGGAAAAAACAAAAAAAAGTCCCAGCCTATCCTTATAACTCAAACCGTCTGGTCTTCGTAACATCCTTATAAATCTTTTCCGCACCCTTCATTATTAAATACTATCCTTCCTATAGCAGGGCAACCAGAATTGTGCACAATACTCCAAAAGTGGCCTCACCAATGTCCTGTACAGCCAAAACAATACTTTCCAAATCTTATATTCAACAGTTTAAGCAATGAAGACAAGCATGCCATCTTGTCTACTAATGATGCCACATTCAAAGAACTATGTATCTGAACTCTGAGGTCTCTCTGTTCAACAACACTCCGCGGTCCTACCACTAACTGTGTAAGCCCTGCCCTAGTTTGTCTTACCAAAGCGCAATACCTTACATTTACCTAAATTAAATTCCATTTGCCCCACTCCTCAGCCCATTGATCTGCTGATCAAGATCCTATTGCACTCCTGGATAGTCTTCTTCACTGTCCATTATATCATCAATCTTGGCGTCATCCACAAACTAATCACACTTCTTATATTCTCATCCAATTGTTTAAATGACCGAACACCAATCCTTGTGGAGCACCACTGGTCATAGGCTCTAGTCCAAAAAAAAACCCTCTACCACCACCGTCTCCTATAGTTAAGCCAATTTTGTATTCAATTGGCTAACTCTCCCTGGATCCTGTGTGATCTAAACTTATAACTAGTCTACCAAAGGATGACAGTGCTGGTAGAAATCACCACCTTTGTGGAGACAAAGAGCTGAATTTTACTTGAAACTGGCCTAGCGTCAATCTCGGCAAGCTTCACGAAGAGTTTCTCTCGATGAACCCTAGTAAGAATGCTGATGAAATTTTCCAAAAATCAGCTCATTCCCAATCATCACACCACTGTACCTTCCCCCCTGCCGCAGCCGGGTCTTCCTGGGATCCTTGGCGCTGGCACCACCTTAAATGCCTAGCCATGCATTCAGACTAGTCCTGCCAGCCAAGAGTGGTCTGTCACTGTGCTCATTGTGGGAAGGAAACCAAAGAACAAAACACTTTTTAGGGTACACAGATAGCACATTTGTAAAACTATTGCTATTTAAGAACAGAGCTATGCAAGTTACCCTTTCTTAGGCTCATCCTGACTTTGAATCTAGTATGAGGAATACTACACTTGCCTTAACACCCATCTTCACGTATTCAATGTGGGATCAGCACATGTTGGAAACCTTTCAATAAGATGTATTGAATCAATTAACTATAGTTCCTGCTGCAGTCTGCTTAGTGAATTAAGGAGAAAGCAATTGTGTAGTAGTAATTTAACTTAAGTATTAATCCAGAACCCAGTTAATGTTCTGGGCTGATTTACTAAGGCTCCTTTTATAGCATCGTCCAAGCTCACAATCACTACCACAAAAAAGAATAAGATCAGCAAATACATAGAATACCATCCTCTGCAAGTTCCCCTCCAAGCCACTCACCATCCAGACTTTGTGCAATATCACTATTCCTTCAGTGTTTTTGGGTCAATATCCTGTAACTCACTCCCCATTGGCATTGTGGATTTATCTAATCCAAGCAGACTGCAATGGTTCAAGAAGCCAACTTACCAACACCTTCTCAGGGGCAACGAGAGATTGAGCAGTAAATACTGGTCCAGCTAGTGATGCCCACATCACCTGAAAGAATCATGAGGGAATCATGGCTACACTAGTATTACTCTGATGTTAGTTTGTTCACATCCATATTCTCTCAATCTTTTTAGACTACTTCACTGTAGTCTGTTGTAATCTACTTTGCTGGTGGGTGTTCTACTTCTGCTGAAACTGTGCATTTTATGCTCAGTGATTTGCAGCTAAATCATATCAAAGTTGTTCCAGGGTACTGAAGGCATTTCCCAACAAGTCTAACTCTTACTCTTTATTGACTGCTTATCTCCCAATTCAAATCTCACTCCCTCCTTTCCTGATTGGTCACCTCTCAGTGTCACTGTCTTTTGCTGACGGCTTACCCTTCCATATCACTCTTCCCTTTACTAACTGTTCATTTCTTGGGATTGCTGCCATTCATAACGTCGCTGCTATGTATAATTTTGTATTTGCCCGTGGCTCGCCATCATCCTCTAGCCAATCTGCCCCTCTGTCCGTATTCTCAGCTGATTACATTCTTGCCGGCCTGATATTTGCTCAGTTGCAAGCAAGGAATTCTTGCCTTGTTCTTAACTCAAATGTTTATTTCTCCATCTGACAGATCCAAGCATGGTGGCGTGGACAGATGGTTCGAAAAGAACTAGGACCTTTCAAAAACCTGTTCCCAAAGAAAGACAAAAAAGGGAAGAAAGACAAAGGAAAGGAGGAAAAGGGAAAGCAGCAGCAGAAAGGAAAGAAAAAGTAATAAAAGTATTGACATTGTCAAGCCAGAAGGCAAATTTGTGAATGTGCATAAAAGCTGAAGGGTCCGACAATATTTCTGGCTTCAGGAAACCACTAATTATTGACCAGAAAAGCAATGACAGAGTGGAGGGAAAATTGACTTGTTTCCGCAAGAGCCTGTCCATGTCATTGGATATCCACCTAGAAGCTGGGGGCTGAGGTTGAGAGTTTGCACACAACTTGAACCACAGTCTGAGCTACAAATCTTCTTAAAAATTGCAGAGACCTAGAGGCTGTCCTCAGAATTATCTGAATGTTTGAATATTGCACCTCACTTTCTAGATATCAGGGGTAATACAAACCAGGCAGGAGCAAGGCCCACCCCATTTTCCAGCACTTGTTTAAAGGAACTGCTGGCTTGGTGTCATCCCATTTCAAGCTTTCATTGAAGACCATTTTCATTTTTGAGAAGTTCAAAAGGTTACTCTAAAACATCCCCATTGGAGAGTTGAAGGTCAATCTTTTAAAAAGTTATGATCAGAGATAAACAATTGAACATGCTGGGATGTTTGTAGAACTTAACATCAGATAAAAATTTTGTAACATCTACTCACTGTCCTGCACTTCATAAAATAGCTGCCTGATAGACACTATAATCATAACTAATTGTAAATTGGCAATGCCATGCCTTTACAGCAAGAGAGACAAAAAAAAATGTAGTTTGAATGTTTAACTTATATGATCAAAGTTAGAATGTAAGGATTTCAAGCCAGGCATTGCACAAGCTGTATTTCTCAAAAGGAAAAAAGCTTAGTGAGTTGCAACTTGGAATTTTATTTTCATATGCAGTTAAAGCAAACGCAATGGAATAACTCTGGTATTTGGTTACTCCACTAAAAGCAGCTTTGCATCCGATCAACTTTCTTAAATTCTTCCAAGTAAAGAACAATAAATAATGCATGACGTTTGGTATATAAAAGATCTTCCAAAAGGTTTTGCTATTGGACCACATAATATTATCAGGTTGTATTTCCTGACAGACAGTTACTGGGATTGGAAGAATATCAAAGAAATCTTCAAAAACCTTGGTACTATGTCTGTTATAATTAGTTCACAATGTACTTAAACAATTTGAATCAGACATAATTCTCACAATGGCCACAATGGGACCCGGGTTTGATTCCACCCTCAATAGCGGTGTGTGTGTGTGTGTGAAGTTTGCACATTCTCCCAGTGTCTGTGTGGGTTGCCTCCAGGTGCTCCGGTTTCCTCCCACAATCTAAAGATGTACAAGGTAAGTATTGCCAATCTACATTGGCCATAGTGTTAGAGATGAACCATGGGGAATGCAGGATTCCAGGGATAGGGTAGATCTGAGTGGGATTCTCTTTGGAGGATTGGTGTAGACCCAATGGACCGAATGGCCTGCTTTCACACCGTAGGGATTGAATGATACAAGTTAGAAAACAGTAAATGACATCAAATTAAAGGATTAGGGTCAGGAAAAAAAAATTGAGAGTGTAGTTAAGACTGAAAAGAACTGTGGCAAAACATAAAACATAACTTGCAGAATGGGCGTGCATTGACACTAATTTCACTGTGAATAAGTGAGGTAGTGAAGTTTAGTAGAAGAATGAAGGGGATTTTTTTTTTTTTTAAGTATAAAACAGAAAATAGGAACAAAGGGATCTAGCAGTACAGAGAAATAAATCAGTGATTTAAGTCATAAATTAGTGATAAATAGAAAACAAAAACATATTTCTAGAGGTATAATATTAAAAAGCAGAGATGTTAAAATGATAGAGAATCCTCACCCATGCTTGAAATTCTGGGAAAGAGGTTAAAGATACACAAATACTTTTGGTATGAAGTGGCAATTAATGTCTGTAAAAATAATCCTCTGTAGTTGCAAGATACAGAGCTAGTATGAAAATTGGTGTCATGCTGATCAAACTAATTCCAATTGTTAAAAATTAAACTGCCTTTTGGATAGACATTTTTGGACTTTTTGAAAATAGCTGCCATGACTTCTGGAACTCCAAATATCAAATGCTTCTTGAGGCTTTGAGAACTGAAATACAATGGATATGCCAAGACAGCATTCTTATGGAATATCATATCAACAATGGTCAGAACTCACTACAAAAACACCATGTCAATAAGCCAAGACTGAACCTGGCTAAGGAGCAAGACACCAGTTGAAAGTCACTGTGTCTAAGGAAGTGTCAAACACCACCGTCAATCTCCTATTGTATTTTCATCCATGGAGGCAGCGGCTACATGAACACAAACAGGCTACTGATTGTCATCAATGGCAGTTGTTTTATAACATGGAAACTGAATTTTGAGAGCAATGTGTATTAAGCTTGGCTTTCTTTGGAGCCCTTTGCAAGAAGTAACGTCAGTCAGAAATTGGGACACAACATCCAACTTTTTAACCATGCCACAAGGCATGAATTTTAAATCCTCCTAGAAAGCAGTTTCCCCAAAGATCATGGATTTGCCAGGAAATGCAAACTGACCCTCTTTCTGCAATCATTATTGAAGTCTGTCTTCTCAACTTGGTATGCATCTCTTTTACTGAAGAAACTTTACAAAATCTGGTCTTCTGCTACCGAGACCTATGTAGACTTTAACTCCAAAGTTTAAGAAATCCTCTCACTGGAATCTTAACAGTCATATGAACTTTTAACTATTTTGGTCCGTTTTAATATTTGTAGAAGTGAAATTCCTTGCTCTATCTGCTGTATAGTGTCAAAACAAAATGTGGCGCTAGAAAAGCACAGCCAGTCAGGCAGCATCAGATGTACTTTTTCAGTGCCACACTTTTTGACTCTGATCTCCAGCATCTGTCGTCCTCACTTTCCTTAGGTGCATAGTGTGTCATAGTAACTAATTTTTTTTTGAGGGTATGTGTAGTGCGTTTTCAAAAAAAAACCCAAGGTAGTCAGCTGCTGATAGCTTTGTTTTTTTAAAAAAAATAAACTGATTACATAAACAGGATTTAGGAAACAACAGAATTATCAAAAAGAACAATTTTAATCACAGAAAGAAGGACAGAAATCATATTGGGTTCAAATTGTTTCTCTCTCCATCCCTAATACTGAAATTAGAATAGTGCAGTAAAATTTAAAAGAAACTTCAAGAAAACCTTTGCACTAATCATGCTCACTCACTGATGTAGTTTCTGGATAGCATAGCCTGATGCAGAGAAAAAGGGTCCAGAATTGTATTTTGGTGGGAAGAATGAGTAGAACAATGTAACAGTAGTGTGTTCAGTTTGTTGAGGTGAGACAGTAATTGTGAACCAAAGGCAGTTTTTCTAAGAAAGTGTGTGACTTAAGTTAATTGCTGAATATTTTCAAACTCCATTTATGATCCAAAAACTGAATAGTCAGGGGACCACAAGAAGGTGGAGTTCAGTGGAAACGTCACTCCGGCAGAAAGGTATGTCCTTTAGGATCCGTTGAGACCTGCAGGTCACACACACACACACACACACACACCCCAACCCCCGTTTCTCCACCTGCCTCCACCTCTTCCTTCTCCCCCTCACCCTACCGTTTCTGAATTGGACATGAGCATCATTAGCAAGCCAGCATTTATTGCTCGTCCTTAGTCTGCCTTGATGTGCATCGAATCTTTTTCTTCTTTACTTTAAGATTTTTTTCTAAATTGTCACATACAGCTTTGCTCTGTGTAATAAACTTGTATCTTTTTCAAAAAGAACTTTGACAACTTCATTCAACACGTTCAGAGATTGATGATCACGTTACACAAACTGCAATAAGATGACTCTGGGTATATCAGCCAGGTTTCTGTCTGGAATCTGGCTAGTCTGGCATTACCATCAGCTGGAATCAGAAAGTGGTGGGGCATTCAGGACTGAAATTCATTGAACTTAAGAGCGATCTGAAAGTCTAAAAGATAGAGTGCATGGACGTACTGGACAAAAAAAAAAACCAAGAGCTATTGTGAAGTAAATTACATGAAATAGAATTTCAAAATAGCTTTGGCAGGTGTTAAGACGTTTCTGGGAGTTGTAAATGAATTAATGGAAATCTTTGATTAAGGTTACACTGAAAGAGTTAGCAGATAAATTGAATGTTAAAATAAAAGCAGGTTCTTGCAAGAATAAAATGCTTGAAGTAATTATCATGAAGTTAGAGCTAAAAAAGTACAAGAACTGTCACTGTTAGAATTAGCTAAGATTCAATTAGAAAGTATAAAAATTAGAAATGAGAAGAGATGAAAGTCAAAAAAGCAACAGAAATGGAAAAGAAATAAAAAAAGGGAAAACAAAACTGGAAATAAGGAAGTTTGAGTTGGAAAATTACAAGGAGGATCAACAAGGAGAAATTGAAAAGTTAAAAATAAAAGCGGAGACTAAAAGAAATAGAAATCCAGGAGGATTCAGATTCAAATGAGGGATTTAAATATAAATCCCCTTTTATCTTCAGTAAAGCTAATCAAAAAAGCTTTCACCTTATTTAAAATAGTAGTTGCGAAGATGGAGTAGCCAAAAGATGTTTAAGTTTACAGAATGTTTTAATAAATTACACAATTATAGAATGTGTATATTTGTTGTCAGAAGAACAATCTGCAGATTATGTAAAATACTAAAAGAGCTATGTTCAGTGCTTAGGAACTAATTGATAAGCTTCAGGAACTAAAGTTTTGGATTATAACAAAAAAACCTCAATTAGACAGGAGTAGAATTTGAGAGAAAAATAATTACAGCATCAGTGATTTAAAAAACACCCACTAAAGTTGCAAAAAAAAATTGAGAATTTGAGGAAGTGATTATTGAAGAATTCTGAAAATTGTGGAAACTCCATTTAGTTCAGTATCATGCAATGATCCAAGCAGGAGCAGTTCTGGCAGATACCTATATCTCAGAGATAAGTACATGCGGCAATTTAGGACTGAGATGAGGAGAAATTTCTTCACTTAGTAGTGCGCCTGTGGAACTTACTACCTCAGAAAGGGGTTGAGGCCAAATCATTGAAGGTTTTCAAAAGGAGTTAGATATAGTCTTTAGGAGTAAAGGAAACAAAGAATAAGGGGAGATTGTGGGATCAGGCTATTGGGTTGGATGATCTACGCTTCAACTGATTGGCCTAAATCGATCAAGATCTCTTTGCAAGCTTAGATACTTTCTTCACTGTCCACCAAACCACCAGTTTTGGCGTCATCTGCAAACTTATTAACCAAGCCTCCTGCGTTCTCATCCAAATCATTTATGTAAATGACAAAAGTGGATACAATACCAATCCCTATGGAACAACGCCGGTCACAGGCCTCCAATCCCTCCACCACCACGCTATCTTCCACCATAAATGTGGAGGTGTCCCACCTTAAAGCCAATTTTGTATCCAATTGGCAAGTTTACCCTTAAACACACATGATCCAATTTTACTAAATGACTTTCCCACGTGGAACCTTGTCAAAGGTTTTACCAAAGTCAAAGTAATCAATGTCTACTGTTCTGTCTGCAATCATTTCAATTACTTCAAGTTTGTGACACCTCATTTTCCTCACACAAAATCAGGCTGACTATCCCTAATCAGTTCTGGAGTCAAAAAGAAAACCAGAACATGTTGAAAATTGACATGTATTTAATGCACTGGGTGAAGACAGTTCAGAGTTAATAACATGGCACAAAGTTAGTTAACAGAATCCCAAATGGTGCAAATTTCAGCAACTCAGTCTGTGGAGCCAAAGAATCAGCTGAGGGGAACCAGTCCATTCGCTCCAGTCATCTGCTCAGCATTTCCATTATCATTCTCCATCTCTGAACCTCAAATTGTTCATCAACTTTAAATATACTGACAGACCGAAATCAGTCAATGCACAGATTTGGATGGTTGTGAGAGGTGGACTGGAGTCAACATCCTAGAACCAGACCAGTCTGGGTGTGAAACGCTTTGAATGATGTCCTTCCATTTTGAAATAATTTTTTTTAAATCTGTGATTTATGACATGCTGAGCTTAGTCCTTACCTTTGAATCTCCATTTTAGCATCAACCAAATGACTAACAGTGAAAAAGGATGTTCCTTTTATTATCGCTGTTAAAAGTTTCCAAACGTTTTCGTTGTGAAGCACTAAGGACCCAGTGATGCATCCCGAACTCTGTGAGTGAGGGAAACCTAACCAGGCTGTCCAGAAAAATGGTGATCCATGGGTCACAAGCTCGATGAGTCAAAGGTCGTAGGCCAATGTCTAGCTCGGACAGCTCCTTTAGGCCACTTATTTCCTGGAAAAACATTGCCCAATATTGATCATCGACAGTATTGTTGTAGGTTAAATCCAGATTCTCAAGGTTCTCTAGAAATCCAGCACGTGAGACAGACACTGGAAAGAAAGAAGCAGCAATGAGCTTTGAACCCAGTGAGAATTGCTTTCCCTGGATATCACCAGGATTAGGCAGGAGACACACACACACACACACATGACATTCCTCCCTCCCTGAAGAGGGCACTCAAACGTCTGTGACAGAGTGCAGCTTTAAACAGCATGTGAAGGAAGCACAGCAATGAATCCCAGTCCCAACTGTGTCCCTGATACTGGTCAGAGACCTGTTGGAATAAACACTCCACTCACCTGGTGAAGATCTCCATTTCCTCAAACCACAGAAAGATAGAAGCTCTTTGAAACCTTTATTAGGGGAACAGAATCTGGAATAGCCAGAGAGATCCTTTAAAATGTGCTGGTAATTCATACTGACGATGCAATGCCTAAATAAGCTCAGAGTGACAGAAATACTTACCCCTCATGATATTTATGAAAAGAAAGAGAAATACATTAAGTCAATGAAGAAAGCATTGGAAAGTGAAATGGTATTATGGAGATTGTGTTTTGCATTGGGAAGGAGCAAGAAAGGTTCTTACTAGTGAGTGAGCAGAAGCTGCTGTGCAGTTGCAGAGGGATGTCAACCAGTGACAGTACATTGAACCAATGGCATTAACTTGTAAGAGTAATTAAACCTGTGAAAAAGATACAAATACTAGAAACTGAGAACTTGCTCTTGCCAAGACTAATAAGCAGCCAAGAATTCACTCTTTCCATTTCTGAGGAGTCCGTAGTACTGAGAAACCTAGATTATCCGAAGGATGTGGGCGGGCACTATTTAGTTTGGATAATTGATTATTTGGTTAATTGATTTAATGCCAACACCGCTATCCATCCACCCCACAAGCCAAACTGCCCCCGATCCACCCCCGCCTGCTCCCAACCCTGTCCAACACCATCCCCCGTGCGCCCCTGATCCCTCTCCGGGGCAGCCGCACTGGACACCTGACAAGGTTTCTGCCTTTTTTGGGGGTGTGCCTCCAAATAGAGCACACACACAGCCATACACACAACATTTTGCTGTAACTTTTTGTCAGGTTCCACCTTTGCCCTGTACGGGACAACAGTGGAGAGATTATCTGAGGAAGGGGGGTTTAGGGTACACACCTGTGTAGAACTCCAGGGAAAGTGTGTGGGGAAAGAGAGGGCGCGGGCGGTCAGTCATTTGGAGACAGGGCCTGGGCTCCCATCAGTCCAGGACTGCTCTCGGCAGCACGTCAGTAAGCAGAGTACACTTTTAATCACTGTAAACAAAAGACTCGATTGGTGTTGGAAACACGTCTTTGATATCATGTTTCTATTGGGACCTAGAGATCTCTTTCTGACTATCTGATATTCAGATAATCGAGGTTCCTCTGTACTGCCAGATTACTACCTGGGCCCTCAATTTGTCTATTTTATTTACTAAACCCTTTGGTTTTATGTTCTAACTTTTGTTTATCTGCCTTTGATAATGCAATCACCAATTTTGTACATCTTTGAGTGATAGTGAGTGATATTTTTAGCTGGTCTGCCCCAACTCCACTTTTTCCTACAGTGGGCCCCATTATTTATATTAAGCGATTTTCAATTAAGCAAGATTTCACTGGAACGCAACCACTGTGTTATAGGAGAACTTTGTACTGGCATTGGGGGCAGTTCAACAGTGATTTACTAGGCTGATTCCTGGGATGAAAGGGTTGACTTATAAGGAAAGGCTAAACAGGTTAGACCTTTACTCATTAGAAATAAGAATGGGGGGTGGGATCTTATTGAAACATATAAAACTCAGAGGGCTTGATAGGATGGATATGGAGAAGTGTTTCCACGAGTAGGGGAATCCCCAACTAAGGGACAGTTCCAGAAAAAGAGCACATCCATTTAAAAAAATATGAGGAAAGATATTCTCCTAGAAGGTAGTGAATATCTGAAATTTTCTACCCCACAGCATTTGAGGCTAGATCACTGAAAATATGTAAAGAGGAAATAAGTAGATAGATTTTTGAAATGGAAGAGTTGGGGCTCTTGAGTGGGATCTCTGGTTTGCTGCAGTTAAAACTCACCATAATCCTGAAGTTTATTTTTCCTGCAACAGTTTGTGAAAGCTGTGACTTAACTGATAAGTTAGAAACCTTTTATAAAGGAACCATACACCCTGTATCTGATACCAAGCAGTGGAAGAAAAACAACTGAAGCAATGGCTGATCAGCAGAAAAGACACAAGGGCCATCACACAATATTTTACAACATGTCTGTCTGTGTAAGGGGTAATTTCTTAGGTGATTAAGGTTTTAATTAATAGTGTTAAAGGACAAAGATTTCGAATGGTTTACCTGTAAATGGTGATTCTTGTTCAGTACAGAAACCTGTTCCATGATTTCTATCAACATAGAGGTCTGAATGTCACATAATTTGGGGAACTTTCCATCTTTCATAAAATCTTTAACTTCTGGGGTGACTCTGGGAATAGAGGGGCACAATTTCCAGCTTTCTAGCCCAGTAAGGCACAACAATGCTCACATATTCCCTTTCTCTCGTGATGTACCCTTGAACTGTAGGGTGTCCACATCTAGAACGGTGCAGTCCATGTTGCTTTCAGATTCATGGCTGCACCAGTGACACTAGCTGCTGGTCCAAGTTCTGAAACGTGGAGCTGCTGCCACAGTCAACACTTGCTGCACAAACAGTTATCAAGGAGCCATGAATTATATTGGAGAACTTACGTTACACAGGGCATGCATTCAAGGCTGCAGTCATCCAACCATTACTTTATTCATTAACTCAAACTTTGATATGACTGATGTGATGGCATTACCGAGGGATTCCAAATCCTGGCCAGTCAGATTGCAGCTACACAGCTTCAGGACACGGAGACAAGAACTACTTTGCAACGTTCGGAGAAGTAGCCCCAGATTTCCACCGATGCATTTGTTCCAGGACACATCCAAGGTCTCTAGCTCCATCAGGTTTGGGATGGTGTCAGCTGTAATATTTAAACACAATACTTTCATTTGTGTCATCTATCTTCACAAAAATATAAAAAGACAAGCTGAATGGAACTTCTAGAGAATAGCTGGGAATAGTAGGTGGCATTGTAGTTCAGTGGTTAGCACTGCTACCTCACAACGCCAAGGATCCAGGTTCGATTCCAGCCTCGGGTAACTGTGGAATTTGCACATTCTAGCCCTGAATTTTGGATGGCTGCAAATTAATCTAATATTTCCAAGGCTATCTCCTTTAGTGACTCTGGGATACAGATTATTAACCCAGGCAATTTTTCAGACTTTAACCTCATTAATTTCCCAACTTCTCTTTTAAATTACAAATACAGATTTTCTTCAATTACTCCCTCTCATGAGATTCTTGGTTCTCCAAACGTTTCCAAGAAGCTAGTTGTGCCGTCTTTTATGAGCACTGAACCAAAATATATGCTCAATTCTTCTGCCATTTCTTTGTTCCCAGTTATAACTTGACTAAAGTTTCCACTGACTTCTGACTTAAAGGGAACTAAATTTGTCTTTGTTAATCTTTTTCTCTACACAGAATTTTAGAAGCTTTATGGTTGGTTCTTAAGTTCCTTGTAAATTTACTCTCATGTTACTTTCTCTCCTTGATCAATCTTTTTGCCCTCGTTTGCTGAATTCTAAACTACTCCCAGTCCTCAGGCTCACTGCTTTATCCAACAATGTTATATGTCTGGTCTTTGGATCTAATACAATCCCGAATTCCATTTGGAGAGCCAACGCAGACCCAATGACCCAAGGCTGAGTCACCTTTCCTGTTTTATTTTTGCACCAGATGGGAATGAATAATTGTTGTTCAGTATACTTATGATTCCTCACATACTGGAACAGCCCACACCCAAATACAGCTAGACCTGGACAAATTTGACGAGGCACGTAAATAACATAGCTATGAGAGCAGGTCAGATGCTCAGAATCCCGCAGCAAGGATCTCACCTCCTGACTCCCCAGAGCCTATAAAGGCACAACTGAGATGGAGTATTCCCCATTTGCCTGGATGAGTGTAGCTCCAACGACTCTCAAATAGCTTGACACCATCCAAGTCAAAGCAACCTGCATGATTAGCACTACATTTGCTATGTCCACCACGGACAACCTGTTGTAACAGTGTATACCATGAACAAGATGCATCACAGAAATTGACTAAGGCTCTGTATCAGCATCTTCCAACCCAGTCCCAGTACAAACTAGAAGGAAAAAGGCAGGAAATATATGAGAACACCACCCATCTGCAAGTTTCCATCTAAGCTATTCACTGTCCTAATTTGGAAATACATCACAGCACCTTCAGTGTCACTGTGATTGGTGGTAATATACTAGTAGGGACTGAGAATTGGTTAGCAGATAGGAAAATAGTGTTGGAATAGAAAGGGTTATTTTCACAGTAGAAGGCTAAAGGAGACTTGCAGGGATCACTGTCGTGACCCCAGCTATTCACAACATAGAATCCAGAGTGTGGAGACAGACCCCTCAGCCCAACAAGTCCACACTGACTCTCCAAAGAGTAACCCATCTAGACCCACTCCCCCACCCTATTACTATATATTTTATCCTGACTAATGCACCTAACCTACACATCACTGAACACTCAGGGCAATTTAGCATGGCCAATTCATCTAATCAGAACATCTTTGGACTGTGGGAGGAAATTGGAGCACCCAGAGGAAACCTACACAGACACAGGGAGAATGTGCAAACTCCACACAGACAGTCACCAGAGGCTGGAATTGAACCCAGGATCCTGGCGCTGAGGCAGCAGTGCTAACGACTGAGCCACCATGCTGCCCTATATGTATCAACAGTCTGGATGAAAGAATTTAGTTCAAGTTTAATAGCTCCAACTTTGCAGATGACAAAACTAGGCACATATGAAGGAAGTAAAAAGGGCTACAGGTTGATGTGGAGAAGTTGATTGAGTGAGCAAATGCTTGGCAGATGCAAGATAACAGCCTAAAAAACTCTAGCAGTTGTGCTAAACAAATTTCCATTTCATAAATATATGTTGCCTTTTCATCATAACATAAGCAATTTGTAAATGTCTTGCTACCTGTCCTTTTATAAGCCTCCCACCATTCACCTTCCAGAGACTTCAAATCCTCCATAAACTCTCATTAGCACAGATTTGTTCATTGCTGCAAACTTCTAGCATTACGGAGCCATTTCAAGGAAAATTATTTCATTATATGACACCAATCTCCCAAAAGTAAAACATTCACTTCTTGAATCACAGCAGCAATTTTCTTACCTAATTCCACAATTGATTCCTCGGATAAGTTACAATTGTTGGCTACAAGAGTTGTTAATCTTGGTAAAAACCGCAGGCGGGCAATCAGGTGTCTCAGAGAATTTCCTATATTCTTATTCAGTGCTAAATTCAGCACTTGCAGACTGGACAGTAAGGGCAGTATCTGGGCTATAGAAGGGAAAAAACATAACACCACAGTGAAGTAGGTAACTGATTGGTGAGTGTGGTTTTGCTTGTTTTAACTTTTGTGAATATGCATGTAGTAACAACTGCAAGGTTGTATTTCTAATAACATTTGCCAGCAGTAACACTTATTATAGATAATTGTTCAAATCATTTAAGAAACTAATGCTGGAGTAAAAATGCTAAAATATTGAGTATTAATAAGTTAATTGTTAAAAGTTGGTGAGCATGGTTTTATTTTTAAGTGATATTTACAACATTATGAGTGATATTTATAAAGTGTGTTAAATGTCTAGGATTTTTCAGTATTATTCAGTTTTATTATTAGCAGTATGGTTTCTTAGAATTGGTGTTTACTATTAGCAATAGCAAAGTTAAACTTAAAAGTAAATGGCTGGGCTGTCAATCTCAGAAACACACACCAAGTACAATATGCAAACTCAAGGATGCTTCCAGTGTCCTGCATATTCATTTGAGAGGCAAGGCTCATGTCATTGTGGTGTATTCGTGGGGTTTAGAGCTACATGGATAACACATTTGCAAATGTGGTCACCCTGCAGCATGTGTTAAGAGATCTTTAGGAAGGACAGAAAAGTGGAAAAGGAGATGGGGTGGCATTGTTAGTGAAAGAGTAAATCAGTGTAATGATGAGACAGCACACAGTTAAGTGTTGGACCCTGGGGAGTGTTGCCGAGCAGAGGGACACATTATTTTTGAAAGTTGTATAACAGGGTTGTTAAGACGACATTTAGCATGCTTGCCTTCATTGCTCAGAGCACCGAGTATAGGAGCTGGGATGTCACGTTGCGGCCATACAGGACATTGGTGAGGCCACTTTCGGAATACTATGTGCAGTTCTGGTTGTCCTACCAGAGGAAAGATATTATTAAATTGGAGACTGTTCAGAAAAGGTTTACCACGATACTGCTAGGACAGGAAGATTTGTGATGCAAGGAGAGGCTGGATAAGCCGGTACTTTTTTCACTGCAATAAAGGTGGTTAAGGAGTCATTTTATTGGACATCTATAAAATCATGAGGGGCCTGGGTAAAGTGAAGAGCAAAAAGGTCTTTTCCCTAGGGTTGGGGAAATCAAAACTAAGGGGCATATTTTTAAGACAAGAGGAGAAAGTTTCAAAAAGGAACCCAAGGGGCAACTTTTTGCAGAGGGTGGTTAGTGTGTGGAATGAATTGCCAAAGGAAGTTTTAGACACAGGTACAATTGTAAACATTTAAAAGACATTTGGACAGGTACACGACGAGGAGAGTTTGGAGGGATATGGACTAAAGGTAGGGAAATGGAATTAGTTTGGTTTGGGAAACTTGATTGGCATATACAAGTTGGATCAAAGGGCCTGTTTCCATGCTACAAGACTCTATAATCCTTGCAAGAAACAAGATATAAGGAATTGTGGTTAAGGTAACTTTGAGAGTTGGGTTTGTAGTGGAATTTGTCATCAACCTATCCCCGGGCACAGGCAAATCAATGAACGGAAGATTCAGAAATGGAACAGGTCGAAGTGAGACAAGGATGAAGAACATTGGAAGCAGAATTAAAAATCTTTTCCAATGCTGGCTCAGAGCAGGAAGAGATACCAACAATGTCATTGGTGTATCAGGGAAAGAGCGCTTTGCGCTGCCCAAGCAGGATTGGAACAGGCCTTGTACTAAACTTCTGTAAGACAATAAATTGGCCTCAGCTGAAGTTTTGGGCATCACACTTTGGGAAGGACAAGATGACATTGCAGAAAGAGTGAAAGAGACGTTTATGAGAATGGATCCAGGAATGAAGAACTTGAATGATGAGGAATTAATAGAGAAATTAAGACAATTCGCCTTGGAGAAAGAAATGCTTGAATGGAGATTTGAAAGAGTCACTAGAAATCCTGAAGGAGAGAGAAGATGGACAGATGAAATAATTTCTATTGATGGAGAAAAAGCAAGAACCAGAAGCCATAGAAGTATAGAAAACAGAAGACGACTCAAAAAAAAAATGTTTTCCTGCAGCAAGTGATTAGGATCTGAAATACTACCTGAACATGTGGTAGAGACAGGCCCAAATGGAATAGGACTGTTATCTGAACAAGATTAAAGTGGTGCTGGAAGAGCACAACAGGTCAGGCAGCATCTGAAGAGCAGGAAAATTGACGTTTCGGGCAAAAGCCCTTCATCAGGAATGAGGTTGGGAGCCTCAGGGGTGAAAAGATAAATGGGAGGGGATGGGGCTGGGGAGAAGGTAGCTGAGAGTGAAATAGGTGGACAGAGGTGGGGTAAAGATGATAGGTTGGAGAGGAGGCTGGAGCGGATAGGTGGGAAGGAAGATTGACAGGTGGACAGGTCATGAAGGGTTGCTGCATAGGAAGGTTGGAACTGGGCTAAGATGTGTGCGTGTGTGCGAGGGGAAATGATTCTGGGGTTGAAGGCGGAAGAGGAGGCCTTCTTCCTCCAGGGATCGGGTGGTGAGGGAGTGGCAATGGAGGCAGCCCAGGACCTGCATGGCCTCGTCAGAGTGGGAGGGGGAGTTGAAAAGCTCAGCCATGGGACGATGGGGTTAATTGGTACGGGTGTCCCAGAGATGTTCTCTAAAGTGCTCTGCGAGAAGGTGTCCAGTCTCCCCATTGTAGAGGAAACTGCATCGGGAACAACGGATATGATAAATGACACGTGTGGAAGTGCAGGTGAAATTTTGATGGATGTGGAAGGCTCCTTTAGGGCCTTGGATGGAGGTGAGGGAGGTGGTGTGGGCACAGGTTTTGCAATTCCTGCGGTGGCAGGGGAAGGTGCCAGGACGGGAGGGTGGCTTGTTAAGTGGCATGAACCTGACCAGGTAGTCACGGAGGGAACAGTCTTTGCAGAAAGCGGATAGGAGTGGGGAGGGAAATATATCCCTGGTGGTGGGGTCCTTTTATAGGTAGTGGAAATGTCGGCAGATGATGCGATTTATGCGGAAGTTGGTGGGGTGGAAGGTGAGGAGCAAAGGTTTGCCCTTGTTGCGGCTGGAGGGGTGGGGTTCAAGGGCGGAGGTACGGGATGTGGATGAGATGCGTTGGAGGGCATCTTCACCCACATGGGAGGGAAAGTTTGGTCTTTAAAGGAAGCAGCTGTCTGGGGTGTTCTGTCGTGAGACTGATCCTCTTGGGAGGAGATATGGCAGAGACAGAGGAATTGGGAATGCTGGATAGCATTTTTGCAGGAGGTAGGGTGGGAGGTGGTGTAATCCAGGTAGCTGTGGGAGTCGGTGGGTTTGTAAAAAAAATGTCAGTGTTAAATCAACCCTCGTGGATGGAGATGGAGGGGTCTAGAAGAGGAGAGAGGTGTCAGAGATGGTCCAGGTGAATTTAAGGTCAAGGTGGAATGTGTTGGTGAAGTTGATGAACTGTTCGACCTCCTCATGGGAACACAAGGTTGCGCCAATGCAGTCATCAATGTAGCAGAGGAAGAAGTGGGGAGTGGTGCCAATGTAACTCCAGAAGATGGACTGTTCTATGTAGCTGACAAAGAGACAGGAATAGTTGGGGCCCATGGCTACCCCTTTCGTCTGGAGGAAGTGTGAGGATTGGAAGGAGAAATTGTTGAGGTTGAGGACCAGTTCAACCAAACGAAAAAGAGTGTCAGTGGAAGGGTACTGGTGGGGACGTCAGGTGAGGAAGAAACGGAGGGCTTGGAGGCCCTGGTCATGGCGGATGGAGGTGTAAGAGGGACTGGATGTCCATGGTGAAGATGAGGCATTGGGGGCCAGTAAATGGAAGTCTTGGAGGAGGTGGAGGGTGTGGCTGGTGTACCAAATATCTCCCCCAACTTTACCCCAGTTCCAATATTGTACCTGTTGCTCCGATGCAGTCTCCTCTACATTGGGGAGACTGGACAATTTCTCAGAGTGCTTCAGAGAACATCTCCAGGGCACCCGCACCAATTAACCACATCGCCCCATGGCCGAACATTTCAACTCCCCCTCCCACTCTGCCAAGGACATGGAGGTCCTGGGCCTCCTTCACCACCCAAGGCCTGGAGGAAGAACACCTCGGGACCTTCCAATCCCATGGCTTCAATGTGGACTTCACCAGTTTCCTCATTTCCCCTTCCCCCAACTTTACCCCAGCTCCAACCTTCCAGCTCAACACCATCCTCATGACCTGTCAGTCGTCCTTCCCACCTATTTGCCTCACCCTATCACCTTCTCCGCCTATTGCACACTCAGCTGCCTTCTCCCAAGCCCCACCTTCCTCCCATTTATCTCTCCATCCCCAAGGCTCCCAGCCTCATTCCTGATTAAGGGCTTTTACCTGAAACGTCGATTTTCCTGCTCTTCAGATGCTGCCTAACCTGCTGTGTTTTTCCACCACCACTCTAATCTCCAGCATCTGCAGTACCCACTTCTGCCCCGTGATCTGAACAAGAACATTGTGTAATATTACTTGGAGAACCAGCACAGACACAATGACCCATGGGGCCTCAATCTACACTGTAGCCATTCTGTGGTTCATTATAATACGGTCATAGGGTCAGTTGCTAATGCCCTTTAGCAGCCAGACACTGAGGCAACAGCTGATATTTCATCTGAGCCCAGTTCCTGGTCAGCAATGGGACAATGAAAGATGCATTCTAAAATTTCAAATTGGAACAGAAATGGGAAGTTGCCTTGTTTCTCTTACAATGCTACTCCATTCGAGTGACATTAAAACAAACTTCAAAATAACAAGTGGGAAAATATTCAATTTTCTGCCACTACCTTTCTTAATGAATACAAATTCTCATTTTTAAAACATTCCCTCCAAGGTTTCCTCCTGGAGGGGTGTTCAGCTGTTAAGAATAGTACAGAACAGTTGATGGCAGCTTTACTCACTGAGAGCAGAAACATCATCTTCAGTCAATGAGCACCGATGTACATCAAACACTTGGAGCTGTTTGAAGTTTGATAAATGGGCTGCTGTCTCATTGAAACTACCTCCAATGTCATTACAGGAGAACACTAACTTCTTCATACAAGGCACACATTCTAGTGCATCACCTGCAGATATGGAGACAAATTTATTAAAAGTAAATGTTGATTGGAGACATATTGGAACTGATCAGATCAGACTGCACTGTTAAACCTCTTACAACCAGTGATGCTGAATAACAGAACTCATTCTTTCCTTAATTTTATTCACAATGTGAGACGTTACAAATATTTAAATCCTCAGTCAACAACTCACAGCAGTATCCCTTTGACAGTGCAGCACTTGATCACTAGTGGGTTTTTTTTAAAAAGAAAAAACAAGTTTCGACACCAACAATGCAATCCAAAACCATTAGATTCAGAATCACTACAGTGTGGAAGCAGGCCATTTGGCCCATTGAGTCTACACTATCCCTCCCAAAAAGAGTGTCCCATCTCCATTACTCTATAGTGAATGAAAGTGGTAGAGCGTGAGCCTTGGTGAAGTAGGTTCAATAGTAAAGATGGAGTGAACATCAGGTAGCAGAGAGACAATGGTGGTACTTACGCTGGCAAAGTGGAGAAGGTCTTGGACCTTCTGCCTACAGAGCTATGTATCTATCCAGATGGAGCAGACTGCCATCCAGGTTAAAGCAATCTCAGACCAGGCTGATGTCATCAGCCCTGGTGGCAAAACAGGAGATTGACTCCCCCACTTCTCTTATGTCCAGGGGAATGTTAGACACCAGGTAGGGCAACTCTAGACACTGTTTGTCGGGGGGGGACCTAAAGACCTTTAAAGTTGGTACAGGCACAGAGCTGACAGGGAGTCCTGGAATATTCAAGGAGCAGCAATTTGTTCTGGGAATGATGTTGAACAAGTTGGGGCTAAAATCAAAAATGTGGGGCCCTTTGAGACAGGATTAGATAGTTAATGAGGCAAGTTTGGCAAGACACAATGAAAACATGTGCTAGGCCTTGTGAATATCACTCAAGAAAAAAAAACTGATGCAACTTGCACTTATCAAACAGAAAGGTGAGCTTCAGCCCAATAGCCAATTCCTGCTTCCTCAGTGTTCATTACTAATCTGTGCCAGCTGTCTTTAAAAGGTAAATCATGTTTGATCAACTTGTTTAAGCATTTTGGTTATACCTTCTCTGTTGCATGATCAGCTTAGTGCAGAAGATTATACCTGGAAGGTTCGAAAAATGTGCTGTATGGGAAGCTCATTAGGGTTCTTGTGGAGTAATAGTATCTGTACCACTGGGTCAGAGGTCTAAATTAAAGTCACAGCTGTTCCAGGTCATCCTGTTTGAACAGATTAATTAGAAATATCCTTAGGAAGTCTAGGTGGCAGACAATTGTCTCAGTGACAGGAACAAAGGATGATGGATAAATGAATGTTTTTCAGACGGTGGGGGTGGGGGTGTTTTGCAGTATTGCGATCCTTGTTTTTCCTCAAAATGTAGTTAATGGACTCTATTAGTGAACAGGGCAGCATTTCAAAGTTTTTCTAGGATAGAAAACTTGAGAGAATTGTAAATAGTGAAGAGGTCAATGCAGAACTTCATAAAGAAAATTGTGGAAAATTTGAAGTGAATGGATAGATGGCAGATGAAGTTCAATGCAGAGAAATGGGAGGTGATACATTTGAGGAAAGAACATGGAGAGATTATATATAAATAAAGTTCAAAATAAAATAAAATAAACCCAAAAAGAAGAAAAGAAACTTGGGTGGGTATGTGCTTAAATCATTAAAAGGTGGCAGGACATCTGGAGAGATCAGTTAACAGAGCATGCAGTATCCTCTACTTTATTAATGGAGCGTAAAATACAAGAACAAAGAGGGTCTGCTAAGCTTATAGGGCACTGTTTAGATCTAAACTGGGGTATTGTACACTGAGCAGGCCTGGGAGCCGCACATCCAGAAGGGATGTAAACACAGAACATGCAGAAGAGCTTTACGAGAATGGCTCTAGGGATGAGACGCTTGAGTTATGGAGTTAGATTGGAAAAGGTCAGGGTCGTTTGCCTTGCAGAGGTGAAGGCTGAAGGATGATTCAACTGTAGTTTGCAAAATCATGAGTGTGGACAAAGTAGTTAGTGAGAAACTGTTTCCACTTGAAAGAGATTGAAAACATTTAGAACAATTTGCAAAAGCAACAAATGTGATGCAAATTTAAAAAAAAATTTACATAGAGAGTAGTTAAGATCAGCAAAACACTGTCTGGACGTATGGTGGAATCAGGTTCAAGAGAACATCAAATAATTAAATTTGAAGAGAAACAGCATGCAGGGTTACAGGGAAAAGACAGGAAAATAGTTTTGAGTGAGATGTTCATTCAGAGAGTTTGTGCAGATGTGATGGCTTCAAATAGCTTCCATCTGCACCCTAACAATTCTGGAACTCTAACATTTATTTTGTTTATTCAAAACTCTGGAATTCTGTGGCTTTATTTTCCTGGTAAGTAACTGCAATTTCAAACTTGGTTTACTTGCTTAAAGTGTTTATGGTCCCTAATCAGATTGCAATATAGTGATTTGGTTTGTGAATGAGAGAAATTGCAGCAAAATTTCCTTTAACTAAGGAGTTATACCAATTATCTTCCAAATTACTCATTGTAATTGTACGGCAACATTGTTATTTGTGTAGAATGCACCCAAATCCTTCTGAACATCAATTACTAGTTTCTCATTTTCTTAAGAAAAAAATGCTGTTTTACCCTTCCTACCAAAATGGATAACTTCACACTTCCATACATTTATTCCTTTTGGCATCTTCTTGCTCAATATCCCTCTGCAGCCCTCTTGAGTAGGATCAGGAAGGGGTGTAGCAAAAAAAAAAACAATGGGGATGAAGGTAGATGTGAGGAGAGCTGAGAGAAGGAAAGTTCAAATTAAATACAACAGGAAGAGGCTGAGTTCACCTTATTGCCACCTTAGAGAAATTACCCAAATTAATGATGCTGTCCCCTTTTAATCCACACAGATGGAACTTTAATACTTGCAGATGAGGTACGTGCTTCAGCTCCTGAAATAAGGTTTCCAGACCACTTCCCACATCTTTATTCATGGAGAGATCCAGAACTTCCAATTTTGTGATAACAGACAAAGCCTGTCCTTTAGGAGAGAAATGGAAAAACGTTGTTACTGTAGATGCAAAAAATCTCCAGATTTTAAAAAAAATCTGAATTCAGCAATTTAGCCAACTGACAAAGCTGGATAATATGATCAAAAGAACAATTTGAAAGACAGATTCAAATTCATGGGACATTGGCACCAGTATGGAGGAAGCTGTTCCAATGGGGCAGGCTCCACCTGAATCATGCTGGAATCAGAGTTCTGGAGATCACAACTAGGGAAGTAACTAGGGCTTTATATTAAAGTCATAGGGTAGGTTCTGTTGCACAGAAAATAAAATCAAAGGTAAAAGAGAAGGTAGAATTTCAGGTTAGTGAAGGGGTTGATTGTTACCAGAGGGAAAAAAAAAAGGTGACAATGTGCTAATGTCATACTGTATTAAGGAACCATAAAAGTTCAGGGAAACTTGACAGGAGAACAAACTTAAAGGCTTTGTATCTTAACGCACAAAGCATTCAGAATAAGTTAGATGAACTGATGGTGCAAATCAAGGTACATGAATATGATCTCCTAGCCATTATGGGAACATGGTTACAAGGAATCAAAACTGTGAATTTAACATTCAGGAATATTTGACCTTTTGGAGAGGCAGAAGGGATGGAGAAGGTGGTGGGATAGCACCGTAATAAGAGAAGAAATAAGGACAGTTGTGAGAGATGATCTTGGCTTGGATGATGTAGAGTCCATTTTGGCAAAAGTAAAAATAGCAAGGGAAAAGAAGACAGATAAGAGTAATGTACAGACCTCCACACACTAGATATTATGTCCAAAATGTATATCAACAAATAACTGCCTCATGTTGAAAAGAAATAGAGCAATAATTATGGTGATCTTCATGTTGATCAAATTAATGAAAATGAAAATGCAAACAATAGCTCCGACAATAAATTCATAGAATGCATCAGGGTTAGCTTCCTAGAGCAATGTCATGAAGCCAACCAGTGTGACAATGAAGCTCCTTGAACAAGGTTAGGTTGTCCTTGGTTGTCTTTGCGACCCTTCTGGGAAAAAAAAGAGGTTCTGTTTTATCTGCACTGATCTACTTGAAGATTTTAAGTTTAAAAAAAAACACTTGTACAATGAAAAGGGAGTGACCAGTTGTCCCAGCTCAGCTTGTCTGATTTGTTTGGGTTTTAGCAGCTTTGAACAGCCTGGCTGCTGGTCAGTTGACAGTTGGGAATCCAAAAGAAACAGCTACATGGAAGGTGTTCCATGCGGAATCTTTCTGCCATCTCTCTCTCTCATAAGACCGTGTGTTTGATTTAACCCTTTTTGCCAAGGGGTGTTTCTGGGAATTGTTGCAGGAATTTCAACAGCATCATTATTTTTGGATAATCCATTGGGTTTTGAATAGTTAAGCTAATCTGTTCTTTTTTGTTTGTGTTTCATTCAGTACTCTAAATAAATTCTGTTTTGTTTAAAACAGAGGAGTTTTGAACAGCTGTAGCACTCCTCAGATATAGACTTGAAACCTGCTCAAAACTACTAGAAAAGATAGGGTCTGGGCCACCTTCTTGAAATGTGGAGGTAATGCCACGGGACTGGTAATTCTGAAATCTGGGGTCATGAGATCAAATGCCAGCGTGCATGTTTAAAAAGAGCTAGCTTCATGGTGACCTATAACCACCATCAAAAAAAAATCCAGCTGGTTCACACACATTTAGTGAACCAGATGGGTTTTTCTGATGGTGGTTATGAGTCATCATGAAGCTAGTTTTTTTTTTTAAAACCTTTGTTTTTGTTTTGTTTTGGTTTGTTTTTTTAAACATGCAGTACAGGCATTTGATCCCATGACCCCAGGGTTCAAGATTACTAGTCCAGCGACTTTAGATCTTTATCTTGTACCTACCGGAGATTCCAGATCCACAACAATGGTTGACTGAACTACCTTCTGGGTTATGAGGGATGGACAATCAGTACTGACCAGAAATGCAAACATCCAATCAAAAAAAAAAACAACCAAAATAAAACTGGGCTGAAAAAAAAAAATCACTGGAGGAGGAGTGATTCAAAAAACAAAAAAAGCACAAGACAGCCATTTAACCCAAAGCCTTGTAATTCTTTCCTGATCAAGTTTAGTAAACTTGTTACTTTACACTACTAACCAGCATTCTCTTACAAATGGCAGGGTAAATTTCTTTTCCCAATGTTCAGTTTTTTTTTCCAAAAGTAGTTGATTATAAATTGACAAAAGTTGTTCTTGGGCATTACATTGAAGTTCTTGGGTCAGTTTAGTTTTGATATACTGTACCACTTGGAGGAAACCTCAATTAATTCATTATTTCTTAAAAAGGTAATTGAAGATCATGGGTCAGCCTGTACTTCCAATGTGGTGATTTTATTGTAGAGTTTTGTGCTGGTGATTCCTCAACCTCCTTGACTCTCATCTCAGTTGAATTTGCCTCCACAAGCCTTTTTAGGCAGTGCATCTCTGATCGCAACAACTCACTTCTGTTTTCTTTTTAAAAAAAAAATCACCTTAAATCTGTCTCCTTCCAATACTTTTTCCATTAGAAAAGCATTTCTTCTTTCTTACTTTAGTAGAACTCATGACTTTGAGCATCTCTTTGCTTAGTATCTGCACCCTAGAAAACTCAGTTTACTCAGAAATTTACAGCATAGAAGGAAACTATTTAGCCCGTCGTGTCTGCACCTGTCAACAACATTCTGACAACAGACCCCATTTCCCAGTTTTTGGTCCATAGCACTGGAGCCTATAGCAAAGCAAGTGAAAATCTAATCCTGCACCAATGTTACAGGAGTTTCTGCTTGAACCAGTAAGAGAAATCAAAGGCTGTGGGGAAAAGGCAGGAAAGTAGATATGCACTGAACTGCCTGTTACCTCTTCAAATAATTTTGAGCAATAAAGTGAAAGATTTTTGAGCAAGACAAATAGGGATGGAAGGAGACTAGTCCAGAGGACAAACCATTCTAAACTATTTTGGAAATGGTCAGTTTCTGCACTATAAATACCCGATCTTCCAGTAAAACACCTTTAACAAAAACATAAGCTTGTTCCTGGATGAGGACATGCTGTGTAGGCCAGCACCTATTGCCCAGATGATAGTTAAGAGTCAAAAACATTACTGTAAGTCCAGTTTCACATGTATACAGACCAGTGCAGACTAGCAGATTTCTTTCCCCAAGGAACATTCGTGAACAATTGACAGTAGTCATATGATTGTCTTTGTGCCATTTTGTTTTATTCCAGGCTATTTTTCCATTGAATTTAAAATTCAACATTTGCCATGGGATTCAAACACTTGATCCCAGAACATCAGCCTGGAGTTCTGGATTACTCAACTATTGACAGTGCCATCACATCATGGCCTCTAAATTAATGAGGATTTCTAAATTTTAAATTACTTTCTCAGAGAGCAAGATAAAAGTTCAAATTCCCACAACTTGTGCTTAATGTGACGAAATAAAACCTTGCTAAGATACAAGAAAATAAATTGGAATCAAACAATTCCTTTCTGCTTGTAATCATTACCCAAAGCTTTCGCATCCTTTGCAGTTAAGTCACAATCTACCAGCTTTAGAATCTTCAGCTTAGAGTCCACTCCGAGCTTCTGAGTAAAGAGAGACAGGTTTCCTCCCAAATCACTGTTCCAAGATAAATCAATTTCTTCAACATTTGGCAAGTGTTGAATCCAGTCACCTGCAAAATAATTTCTCAATTAGTATTCCATTTAATTTCCAGATGGGTAATTGTCAAAATAATATATTTTACATGGTAAATATCAACCGCTTTCTATTGTCAAGATTCAGGACATCTGCTCAGGGCTGGAAAGGAACTTGCAGTGCGAGGGCAAGGATGAATGCTGCGAGCCATGTATATACCAAAAACATAAGCAGGATAAGGAAAGAGGAACTGCATTGGATCTATGAGGAGCAAAAAACTAGACTGAAGAGTTGAACTTGCAAGGTAACATTCGCCAGATCATTATCTGAGCAATTAACGAATCAGCATAGAGCAAATTAGATGAGAGAAACTAGTGACTGGGAGAAGTGGGTTCAGAGTCATGGGTCAGTAGCACCAGTAACTGAGAAAGCAGGATCTGTAATGATGGGATAGTTTACACCTGAACGTGCTGCAACTGGTGTTCCAGTGGGCCACATGACTGGGGATGTAATAGGTGTCAAATATAGTGGGAACAGGAATGAAATATGGGAAGATGCAGAATATCTAAAAGTAGAGACAAAGCAAAACAAAAAAAAAAAAGTTATATGGAGGTGTAGTGGACAGCGAAAAGGGTTACCTCAGATTACAACAGGATCTTGACCAGATGGGCCACTGAGAAGTGGCAGATAGAGTTTAATTCAGATAAATGCGAGGTGCTGCATTTTGAGAAAGTAAATCTTAGCAGGACTTATACACTTAATGGTAAGGTCCTAGGGAGTGTTGCTGAACAAAGAGACCTTGGAGTGCAGGTTCATAGCTCCTTGAAAGTGGAGTCACAGGTAGACAGGATCGTGAAGGCGCTTGGTATGCTTTCTTTTATTGTTCAGATTGAGTACTGGAGTTGGGGGGTCATGTTGCAGCTGTACAGGACATTGGTTAGGCCACTTTGGAATATTGCGTGCAATTCTGGTCTATCGGAAAGATGTTGTGAAACTTGAAAAGGTTCAGAAAAAAGATTTACAAGGATGTTGCCAGGGTTGGAGGACTTGAGCTATAGGGAGAGGTTGAACATGTTGGGGCTGTTTTCCTTGGAGCGTCGGAGGCTGAGGGGTGACCTTATAGAAGTTTACAAAATTATGAGGGGCATGGATAGGGTAAATAGACAAAGTCTTTTTCCTGGGGTCAGTGATTCCATAACTAGAGGGCATAGGTTTAGGGTGCGAAGGATCTGTTTGCATGCTGTACTCTATATAAGAAATGAAAAACTGAAAGAGGAAGGGTCAGAGAGTATAAATCTAAGGCTAAATCAGCAGATAAGAATGGGGGTTCCAAAAAAAAAAAATGATAGAATCCCTATAATGTGGAAGCAGGCTACTTGGCCCAACAAGTCCACACCAACCCTCCAAAGAGCATCCCACTCAACCACCTAATCACTGTAACCCTGCATTCCTCATTGATGGGACACCTAGCCTGCACATCCCTGGACACTATGGGCAATGTAGCTAATCCATGTAACCCACCCATCTTTGGAATATGGGAGGAAACTAGAGCACCTGGAGGAAACCCACACAGACAGAGAACATGCAAGCTCTACACAGTCACCCAAAGGTGAAATCAACCCAAATCCCTTGTACTGTGAGGCAGCAGTGCTATCCACTGGGCCATGATGCCAAATACCCAAATAAAAAATACGAAGTGAAGGCTCCGTATCTGAATTCAGTACAAGTACACCACATTGGAGATTGGAGTCAAGAGTGTGGTGCTGAAAAAAAAATGCACAGCAGGTAAGGCAGCATCTGAGGAGCAGGAGAATTGAAGTTTCTGGCAAGAGCCCTCCATCAAGAATCATTCCTGATGAAGGGGTCTTGCCAGAAACTTCAATTCTCCTGCTCCTCAGATGCTGCCTGACATGCTGTGCTTTTCCAGCACCACACTCTCAACTAACAGAATGCTATGATGCCAAAAATGTCTGGCACACAAATGAGCAAAATGGCACATGAGTTCTGGTGCCTGTGTGATGCCAGGTCATATGTCCTATAATTAGGCACATCATATCATTCAGCTATTCATACGTAAGGTACAAACCATACCAAACCTCGAATCTTGCAATGAGTCACCTCCTCACTCCCCAGAGACTAGCCACCAACTACAAAGCACAAATCAGTACTGATTGAATACTTACCACTTCCCTGGATGAGTGCAACTTCAGCAACACAAGAAGCTTGATGCCATCCAGGACCAAGCAGCCACTTAATTGGCACCACATCACAAATATATAATCCTCCACCACCAATGCTCAGTGTGCATCATGTACAAGATGCACTACAGAGATTCACCAAGGCTCCCATGACAAAACCTTCTAAACAGAGGATCGCTACATTTAGATAGACACAGGCAGATGATTCAGGATAATCACCACCTGCAAGGTCCCCTCCAAAGCATTCACCATCCTGACCTGGAAATATCTTGCCATTTCTTCAAAATCCTGGAACTCCCTCCCTAATAGTATTGTGGGTCTGTCTATACAAAATAGATTGCTGATGTTCAAGAAGTAAGCTCTCCACCACCTTCTCAAGGGCAACAAGGGATGGGTAATAATGGCTAAGTCAGCCAGAGATATCCAAATCCCATGAGTGAATGAAAAACAAACTTGTGTTTGCAAACTGTTGATGTCACCACAATGTTGTCAAGAACCACAGCTTTTTCAGTTTTGAATGCCTCCAATGATTTCTTGATAGGATGTGGAATAAGCCAAATTGACTGAAGACTGGAATCTGTGACGATGCTGAGGACTTGTGCAAGAGGCAGAGATGAATCACCACTCTGCACTCTGGAGATTGTTGCAAATGTTTTATCTTTTGCACTGATGTGGTGGGCTCCCTCATTCTCAAGAATGGGTATTTGTGGAGAATCCTCCACCAGTGAATGGTTTAAATTTTTCACCACCATAACAATTAAATCAGGCAGGACTGCGGCACTTAGATCTGATCAGTTGATCATGGAATTAGTTAGCTCTGTCCATTACATACTGCTTCTTCTATTTAGCACACCATTAATCCTGTTTTGGAGCTTCACCAGATTGACATCTCTTTTTTTTTTTAAAAAAAATGTCTGGTGTTGCTCTTGAACTACTGTTAATCTCCTGGCTTGATGGTAATGGTAGGTCCATCAGGAACTGTCCTCCAATCTGAATCAAAGATTTTAGATGAACGAGCAATTTAAGACACAAAAGGTTACAGTTATACATAAAATCAAAACTGCTTACTGCAATGTCAATACTCTGGCACATTAGGAAGTGTAGGAATAAAGTATACATACCTAGAGCAGAAAGATCCATCTCTGACAGTCTGCAGCTTCCCAGCACCAATACTCTAAGCTGGGGTATGCGCTGCATAGGATTGGTCAGCACTTTGAGAGTTCCACCAATTAACTCATTCCATGAAAGATCCAGTTCCTCCAATTGAGGCAGGTTTGGCAACAAGGCGGCTAGAAATAAGAATCAACAGTGTTTTCAATACATGCAAGATGGGCTTCAAAAGTAAACATTTAGAATTCATCATTGCAATAAATAGCAAGGTTTGATCTCGTCAAACATCACATCTCACATTGGTGAAGCCACAAAGCAGAGGAGGTTGGGTCATTGATTTCTTTTCAAGGCTAGCTTAAACAAATTCTTGAAGGAAGTCAAGTGTTATGTAAGTATAAGCAGAAAAAAAAAAATGGTGTTAAAACCACAATCTGATCTTATGAAGGGCAGAGTAAGATCTTTGAAGCAAATGTCCACCTCTTCCAATTTATGTTTATTAATTATTATTTCCCTCAAAAGTGACAAGAGCTATTTAAACTCAAAATTATCGAAGTTAGATGAATTCCAACGCAATCGCAGTTGGGGGATGGTGATGGAGGTGGTGACACGGGGTGGGGGTGCGCAGATGTCACAGTGGAGACAGAAAGGGCACACATCAGATGAAAGTGCACGAGAAAGGGCAGGTAAAGATAGCATGGATGAGAAAGCATTATTGTAATACAGAGATTGACCATGAAAGATCCCAGCTTAAAAATGTGTTGCTGGAAAATCGACGTTTCAGGCATAAGCTCTTCTTCAGGAAGAAGGGCTTCTTCCTGAAGAAGGGATTATGCCCGAAATATCAATTTTCCTGTTCCTTTGATGCTGCCTAACCTGCTGCGCTTTTCCAGCAACACATTTTTAAGCTCTGATCTCCAGCATCTGCAGTCCTCACTTTCTCCATGAAAGATCCCATGGTATACTTGAAGACCATTGAACAAAAACATTTGAATTAGAAGCAATAATACACAGGGACCTACTCTGCCATTCCATGAGATCTTGCCTGAGCTGTTTGTTTCAAATTCCACATTCCCTCCACCCCAATCACATTGGAATCCTTGCCTAAGAACTATCTACCTAACATTTTGAAATTAAATTCATGGCCCTGCCTCCACTACCTTCTTGAGGCATAGTGATCCAAAATAGTTAAATGCTCAAAAAAAATAACATCCTTCCTTAAATAAGGAGCCCAAAATTGAGACCACAGCGGTGGTCTCAGCAATACCCTACTTAACTGAAGCACAGCATCTTTATTTTTTTGTGTTGATTTTTTCCTGTAATAAACTATCGCATCCAATTAGCTTTTGTGATGATGTGCTGTACCTGCACTAACTTTTTGTGACTCATACAATGGACCACTTAAATCCTTCTCCATCTCAGATTTTTGTAGCCATTTTCTGTCTAAGTAATACACTTTTTAAAAAAAATCCTTCCTATTAAAGTGAACAATTTGTTGAACAATCATTAGATAAACATATCCTTCTATTTGCTTCTCTGCCATATGTTGATGGGATGAGAAGAGAAGAGGTTCCTGTAGTTCATAAATATCAGCTCTAACCTGGCTTCATAGAATGAGCTTAAAAACTAACAGCAAGAGTAGGCAATTCAGTGCCTTGCCCTTGCTCTGCAATGGTCTGTTTCTTGCGGAAGTTATGGTGTTACTTTCAAAACCGAAGGTAAGATTTAATAAAGTTGCTCAAAACTATAAAGGTGCTTATAGTAATTGCTGAGAAAAAAGGAATCCATTTGAGAGATGAGAAGTGTTTTTTTTTTACATCACAAGTTATGATGATTTGGAATATGCAGCTTGAAAGGTCAGCAGATTCAGAATTAGCCTTCAAGGGGGAATGGCATAAATATTTGAAAAAGCAAAAATACGCAAAGCTTGTATAAGCAAAGGAATGGGACTAATTGCAGAGCTATTTAAAAAACTGACAACAGAGCAGGGCCAAATGGCTGTATAATTTGCCTTTTAGATAAAAACTAAGATGGATAGGTTCTTGAGTATCAAGGGTTATGGGGAGAAAGCAGGAGAATGGGGTTGAGAAAGTTATCACCCATGATTGAATGGCAGAGCAGCCTCAATGGGTTGAGTAGCCGAATTTCTGCTCCTGTGTCTTATGGTCTTATTCTCTGCCATTAACTACCCTCAATAGATCTCCAATGAAACACCAAAGAAGTTGGCGTAGAGCAGGTAACTCTGTTGGGACAGTTGCAAACACAAGACAATATGTACATGACTTTTAAACAAATGTTCTTCATCACCATGCAGGTTCTCAGATACCTAGGCCTGAAAATTAACTCTGGCTTTTCCCCTCCAAATCCTTCCCACTCATTGCTGACTTCATGAATACTGCCCATACCATAAGCCTATATAGTACCCTATATATCCCTGACCAGAGCTGTGGGCCCCAAAGACAGTCTGTTTGCATCTCTTATTGCTTGTTGACATGCATGGCTCTGTTGTTCCACAATCCATGTGTTTGGTAGGATCTGATTCACCTACTCCACTGCAGAGCCAGCCACTGCATTCAAAACCTTTACTGCCTATATCCCACTTTTTAATCATCCAGACTTTGGCAACATACATTACTTACCATTCACAAACATTTCATTACAAAATTTTCTTTCTTGTGTTTAAGTGCCTTATAGGCCTCGCCTCTCCTTTCTTCCTACAACTTTTGTCTGACCTTGCAACTCTGCTGAATAAAGTCCTTTGTACATTTCCTTCACATCACCTTTAATTAGTCCTTTGACCTTAGACTCTTCCTTAAACTCTTTGGCTCACAACATTCACCTCCCTCTTTTAAAACACTCCATTTTCATCCCTTCTCATATTCATTTGTCTGCAAAATTCTTGGAAATATTTTGCTACACAAATGAAATTTGTTGTTGTGATTGATTGGCAAACACTTAGTGCTGAATGGTTGACAATTCAGTGGAAATTTGGGAATGCTACCCATGAAAGTTTGCCTGGCAAAAGTTTCAACTTTGCCCTTGAACTGCCAAATCACAATTTGATAAATTTTTCTCTCCATTATCCAGCTTTGCCGGTTTTCATAGCTTAAACAGTTAAGTGAGTTGTTAACATGCATATTCAAGTTCCTGTTTGCTGATTTCCATTTACTGCCTCTGGTGCTGTTAATTTTTGCATAATGCTTTTGCCGAGTGATTAATATGCCAAATCCAAGCTCAAGATTAATAATATTGGACAAACTTACCCAACTGAACTGCATCATTAGCAGTGAGGCTGCAGTTATTAAGGTTCATACATTTCTGATCTGGCTCCTTGCCCAGCCTCTCCATGAACTCAATGACTTGCTCCCATTTTGTTGTACTGCCCTCAGGATCTGTGGACTTGAATTCATCTTAATGCAAGAAACACAAACAAATCATTCTAAGTAAATGGGTCAAAGAATGTCAACCAAATGTCAATGCTAATACATCTAACTAGCAACTCATTTCTTTCTCCCCTCAAATCTTTTTCCTCCTAGCTCATAAGCATACACAAGCTGACAATGGTTTCTGCATATCTGATATTCTTGTAAAATAAAACAAAGCATCAGAGAACATAGAACAGCACAGGAACAGGCCCTTCAGCCAATCATGTTTGTACCATATATGATGCTATTCTAAACCAACTGCATCTGGCTGAACATGTTCTGTGTCACTCTATTTCCTGCCTGTTCATGTGTTTGTCAAAATGCCTCCTAAGCTTTGCTATTTCTATCTTCTTCTACAACCTGCCCTGGCAGCGTATTCTATGCACCTACCACACTCTGCATAAAAAGACTTTCCTGGCACATCCCCCTTAAACCTTTCCTTTCTCAAGTTAAACCCATACCCCCGAGCATTTCAGATTTTCATCCTGGAAAACAAATATTGAGACAAATTGAACCACTGCCTTCGGTGCGAGCCATAAGTCCCATTCCCTGGCTACTAGCTTCCTTCCTGTGCCTGACAATTGTCTGAGCTCAGCCAAACAGTTGCCAACTTTAAATATCAAACTTGGTCCAAGGAAAGCTATCAATCACAAATCCTTACCATTGCTATGACCTCAGTTTCACCTCTGTAACATCACTCCACTCCACCCTGCCTCAGCACATCTGCTCCTGAAATATTCCTCCATGCCTTTGTTGCCTGTTCACCCTAACCCAGAGTACCACAACATTTTGCTGACACATCCATAAACTCAGGACCATACAGAACTACTATTTGGGCCAGAACCTAATCTACTTCTGGTCACCACGGTCCTGGTGTATGTTGACCTATTTTAGCTCTTGGTCTGGAAAAGCCCCAATGAAAATCTTCTCATTCTTGCTTAAAAATCTTCCAAAACTCCACCTTCCCAAACATCTTTGCAATCCACTCGCTCTTTGTGAGGAGTCTTAAAATTGTCACTTTGACCAAGCTTTAGGCCATCTGCCCTTAGACCTCATTATGTAGATCAACATCCAGTTCAGTTTGTTAATAGTTTAAGAATGATGTCTTCCTTTTAAAACTGATGTGGAGAACTTTCTCTTTCCATTCACTCAATTCTATTGTGGGTCACTCTACAGCAGAATCCTCTTCTCCAGAAGATAGTGGAGTCGGGGCATGGCAGTTGAATAGACCTTTGACAGATAAACAGGTTTAGGGTAATGGGGACAGATGAGATGCAATCAGATCGGCCACAATCGATCTTGCAAAAATAAAGTGTAGCACCTCAGGCAACTGGTGACTAATGAGTGCCTGAGTATTCCACTCTTTGCTATTGAAATTGGAGGTGTTAATTTTCCAGTTCCAAAATTTGAAACCGTGAACTAAATCAGGTTGCTACAGAAGTAAATTAATAAAGATAAACACTCAGGGCTGATCTCAAAGTGTTAATTGATATGGATAGTTCAAACACAGTCTGTGACAGAAGGAGAGATTGACGGTGTATACCTCATTTCTGCAGAAAATGGAAAGACAGGACAAAAATGTCCGGATGGGAATGGACGGTTTGATTGGAAATAGACTGGGACCTTTTTCACTGGAGCATAGAAAGTCGACGGGTGAAGTTAAAAGGGGTTTATAATATTGTGAGGGGCATAGATAAGGTGAATGACAAGGGTCTTTTTCCTAGGGTTCAAAACTAGGGGCATATTTTTAAAGATGAGAGGAGAAGGATTTGAAAAGATAGGAGGGGTCAACTTTTTTTTTTTAAGAAAAACAGAGTGGTTCGTGTGAGGAATGAACTTCAGAGAAAGGGGTGGATGTAGTTATGATGTTTAAAAGGCATTTCAATAAATTCATAAACAGGGAAGGTTTGGACAGATATCTGCCAAACTCAGGCAAGTGGGACTAATTTTGTTGGTGACTTTATCTTCCTGCTTATTTTGAGACTTAGCAAGGCAGGCCTCTCAAATTATAAAGTTAACATATTTATGCATACCTGATGATAGCTTTGAAGCATTCTCTTTATTTTCTGAATCCAGTGAGGTTTTCCCTTCCTTCTGCTTTTCTGTCACACAGGCAGCTTCATTGGAATTCTCAGTGACCTTAAAGAAGCGAGCCATTGAAGATTGTGGCCATCTCTCAGAAAAAGATTTACTCCTCCAAATCTGGTTCACAATCAGATCGAAGGGAGACTTTGAATGCTTCATGCTGATTTCATCCTTGTGTTGCTTAGAACCTAAAAACCCAGAAACAACACTTGCCTTACAGGGCCAACCTTGCTCAGATATTCACAGACTAACAGTGCTTATTTCCAGGACTTCCATTGAACACTTGGAAGAACAAGGCCAAAGAATATAGAATATTACAGCGCAGTACAGGCCCTTTCAGCCCCTCTATGTTGCGTCAACCTGTGGAACCAAACTGAAGCCCATCTAACCCACACTTCCATTAACATCCATATGTTTATCCAATGTCCATTGAAATGCATTCAGAGCTGGCGAGTCTATTACTGTCACAGGCAGGGCGTTCCACACTCTTACTACTAAGTAAAGAACCTACCTCTGACATGTGTCCTATATTGATCACCCCTCAATTTAAAGCTAGGTCCCCTTGTGCTAGCCATTGCCAACCGAGGAAAAAGGTTCTCACCTGTTCACCCGGTCTAATCCTCTGATCATCTGGTTTGTCTCTATTAAGTCAACTCTCAACCTTCTTCTCACCAATGAAATCAGACTCAAGTGCCTCAACCTTTCCTCATAAGACCTTCCGTCCATATCAGACAGCATCCTGATAAATCTCCTGGCACCCTTTCCAATGCTTCCACATCCTTCCTGTAAATGTGGCTACCAGGACTGTACGCAATACTCCAAGTGTGGCTGCACTTTGTACAGCTACAACATGACCTCATGGCTCTGAAATTCAATACCTCTATCAAAGGTAACATAGTGTACACCTTAACAACCCTAAATCCACCTTGGTGGCAACTTTCAGGGATCTATGCACATGGACGCAGACTCTCTGCTTATCCATACCACCAAGAATCTCACCATTAGCCCAGTACTCTGTATTCCTGTTACTCCTTCCAAAGTGAATCACCTCACTTTTCTGCATCAAACACTATTTGCCACCTCTCAGCCCAGCTCTGCATCTTATCTACGACCCTCTGTAACCTGTAATAGCCTTCGGCACTGTCCACAACTCCACCGACCTTATCGTCATCCACAAATTTATTAACCAATCATCCAGCTCATTTATAAAAATAACTAACAGCAGAGGGCACAAAAAAAAAGATCCTTGACGTACACCAATAGTAACTGAACTCCAGGATTAACCACCACCCTCTGTCTTCTTTCAGCTAGCCAATTTCTGATCCAAACTGCTAAATCACCCTCAATCCCATGCCTCCATGTTTTCAGCAATAGCCTATCATGGGGAAACCTTAAACACTTTTCCGAAATCCATGTACACCTCAACTGCTTTACCCTCATCCACCTGAATGGTCACCTTCTCAAAGAACTCAAGGTTTGTGAGGCATGAGCTACCCTTCACAAAACCATGTTGACTATTCCCAATCAAATTATTCCTTTTCTAGATGATTATAAATCCTCTCTCTTATAATCCTTTCCAACAAATTACCCACAACCGGAGTAAGGCTCACTGGTTATAATTATCAGGGTTGCCTCTACTCTCCTTGAAGAAAGGGACAACATTTGCTATCCTCCAGCCTTCTGGCACTATTCCTATAGACAATGATGACATAAAAGATCAATGCCAAAGGCAAGAGAATACTGGGATAAATCCCATCCAGCCCAGGGTACTTATCTATTTTCACTCTCCCCAGAATTGCTAACACCTCCTCCTTATGAACCTCAACCCCATCTAGTCAAATAGCCTGTATCTCAGTATTCTCCTCGACAACGTTGTCTTTTTCCTGGGTTAATACTGATGAAAAAATATTCATTTAGCGCTGCTCTTATTTCCTTGGATGCCACACACAACTTTCCACTACAGCCCTTAACTGGCCCTAATCTACTCTAGTCATTCTTTTATTCCTGACATATCTA